>NC_067248.2:104480478-104780478 GCF_019359855.2 Lolium perenne
TGCGACCTTCATTGGCGGTGACGCAGCGCTGGAATATCCCGGAGATGCTGCGTTTGTAGAGTTCGTTGTTGATGATGGTAAAGGACTTGCAGCGGCGCACGAGGGTGCGTGCCTCTGTTTCGTCCGTCGGCAGTACCTGGCGCTCGAGGTAGCTGAGGTACGGCTCGGTCCAGTCCCCAGCATCCGAGGCGAGTGCGACTAGGGCGGAGTCGGGTGCAGGTGGTTCGGCGATGTCGATCTCCCGTGGTATGTGCACCGATGAGCGGGCGAGGACGTCAAGGAAGACTCTGGGGGGGGGGTAGCCGCTTGGACCCGAGCCTGGCCAAGGCGTCTGCTTCTTCGTTCTTGCGCCTATCGATCCACTCGATGACGTGGCCAGCGAAGCTGGCGCCGGCTTGATCGACCGCTCGTTTGTAGGCGATCATGTTGGCGTCGGCGGCGTCGCAAGTGCCGGACGTCTGGCTGGCGACGAGGTCGGAGTCGCCGAGGCAGCGCAGGCGAGTTGCGCCCATCTCCTTTGCGACGCGCATGCCATGGAGGAGTGCTTCGTACTCGGCCATATTGTTGGTGCAGGGTTCGAATCGGAGCTGCAAGACGTACCGCACGACGTCGCCTTTGGGCGAGGTGAGGACGACGCCTGCGCCTGCTCCTTCGAGGTTTTTGGAGCCGTCGAAGTGTAGCGTCCAATGCTTGAGGTCGGCCTGGGAGCTCGGCTGTTGTGCTTCTTCCCAGTCGACGAGGAAGTCGGCTAGTGCCTGGGACTTGATGGTATGGCGTGACTCGTACGTGATGTTGTGGACGCCGAGTTCGACTGCCCACTTGGCTATCCGTCCGGTTGCGTCACGGTTCCGGATGATGTCGGCGAGTGGAATTGAAGCAACCACTTTGATGGGATGCTCGTGGAAGTAAGGGGCCAGTCGCCGCTGGGCCCTCAGTACTGCGTACACCAGTTTTTGGTAGTCCGGGTAGCGCTGCTTCGATTCGATGAGGGCTTCGCTGATGTAGTAGACTGGGCGTTGGATCAGCTGCTCTTTCCCTTCTTCTTTGCGTTCGACGACCATGACTGCACTTATCGCGCGATTCGACGCGGCGACGTATAGCAACATCGTTTCTTGAGGGAGTGGGGCCGCGAGGACAGGTGCATTCCTGAGAGCGTGTTGGAGCTCTTCTAGGGCCTTTTGCGCCTCGTCTGTCCACTCGAACAATTCTGATTTCTTCAAGGGGCGATAGAGTGGCGTGGCCTTGTCGCCGAGTCGAGGGATGAAGCGACTGAGTGTCGCGACCCGCCCGGCGAGCTTCTGCGCGTCGACTAGGCAAGTTGGTTGCTTGGTGCGCATGACCGCTGCCGTTTTCTCCGGGTTGGTCTCGATGCCGTGTTTGGAGACGACGTAGCCGAGTAGCTGTCCGGATGGGACTCCGAAGGTGCACTACAGGGGGTTGAGCTTGATGTGGTACCGCCGTAGGTTTGCGAATGTTTCGGCGAGGTCGGCGACCATGTCGTCCTGGCGAGTCGACTTCACGACCACGTCGTCTATATAGACGTGGACGTTGCGGCCGATCTGGCTTTCTAGGCAGCTGTTCATGCTCCGTTGGTAGGTGGCGCCAGCGTTCCGGAGGCCGAAGGTCATGGCCGTGTAGCAGTAGGCGCCGAGCGGCGTTATGAACGCCGTCTTCTCCTGGTCCTCCTTGGCCATCTTTATTTGGTTGTAGCCGGAATATGCATCGAGGAAGCATAGCGACTCGGAACCGGCGACTGCGTCGATAATCTGGTCGATTCGCGGTAGGATGAATGGGTCCTTGGGCAGGCGCGGTTAAGGCTTGTGTAGTCGATACACATACGCCACGTCTTGTTTTTCTTCAGCACCAAAACTGGGTTTGCCAGCCACTTGGGGTGCTTGGTTTCTATGATGAAACCGGCAGCGAGTAGCCGATTCACCTCTTCGGCGATTGCACGCCGGCGTTCTTCTCCCACAGGCCGCATCGCCTGCCTAACGGGGCGTGCGGTGGGGTCGACGTGTAATTTGTGCTCAGCAAGTTCTCTCGGGACACCTGGCATGTCAGACGGTTTCCATGCAAAGATATCTCGATTCTCACGGAGGAACTTGATGAGCGCGCTTTCCTATTGGGCGGACAGACCCGTCCGAATGGTAACCTACCTACTCGAATCATTTTCTACAAGGTCTACTTGGCGAGTATCGGTAGTAGGCTTGAAGGTCGCTGCAGGTGAGTCGAGCTCGGTCGGCTTCTCGAGGATGGTGGGGTCGTTGCTGTCGATCGGGTACTTGGCGAGCTCGGCGTTGTTGTCGAGTTCTTCGGCGATGACGGCGTCGGCGAGCTTGGCGCTGTCGTCCTCGCACTCTAGTGCCATTGCCGGGTCGCCGTGGACGGTTATGATACCGCGGGGCCCGGGCATCTTCATCATGTTGTAGGCGTAATGGGGCGCGGCCATGAACCTGGCGAACGCCTGGCGGCCGAGGACGCAGTGATATGGGCTGCGGAAGTTGACCACCTCGAATGTTATCCGCTCGGTGCGGTAATTCACGGGCGTGCCGAAGGTGACTGGCAGCGTGACCTTGCCGATTGGAAAGGCTTTCCGCCCTGGGACGATGCCGTGGAACGTGACTTTGGTGTTCTCGAGGCGCGAGTCCGGCAGACCGAGTCGCTGGAAGGTTTCGTAGTACATTATATTAATGGAGCTTCCTCCATCCATCAGAGTCTTCGGGAGCCAGTAGTCGGCCACTTTTGGCCTGACGACTAGCGCCACTCGGCCTGGGTATTCGATGCCTGGGGCGTGGTCCTCACGACTCCACATGATGCTTTGCTCGGACCAGTTTAGCCAGCGGGGCACGTCGACTGAGACTGCATGCACGGCGACTGCCCTGGTGAGGACTTTCCGGTCGCGGCGGTCGCCGACCCCGGCGAAGGTGTGTAGCGAGCCGGCGCTACGTCCGAATCCATCTTCTTTACTCTGGTCCTGGTCCTTGGCGCGGTCCTTGTGCTGGTTACCGCCATTAGCTTCTTTGGCGCGGCGGGCTCTCTCGATCTGCTTCAGAGAATAGCAGTTTCCAGTCGTGTGGTTGGAGGGCTTGCCCTCCCTGCTGTGGTAGATGCATGGGGCGTCTAGCAAGCTGCACGCGTCGAACCGCTTGGGCTGGGGCCGGTCTTCTCTTGGTGCGCGGTTGTCTCGGCGGAACGACTTCGGGTCGCGTTGCTCGTAGTCGGCATTGGCGACGAGTTCCGTGTGGCCACCATCGGCGCGGCGTTTGCCGCCACTGGACCGGCCGCTGAACCGGTAGTCGCCGCGGCGGTTGTTGGAGTGAGTGGGGTGGCGATTGCGCCGCTGGCCGTACTCGTCGTCCGAGTCGACTGTGGGGTCTTCATCAGCGTAGCGCAGGGCGATGTCGAAGAGCTCAGCGATGGAGATGTTATCCCTGCTGACTCGACGGAGCTTGGCGCTGAGTGGTTCATATCGGCAGCACCTTCGGAAGCAGTAGATTGCCGTGTCGGTGCTGATGCCGCTGGAGGTCGTCCACATGTCTTGCAAGCGTTGTACCCATCGGCGAGTCGATTCGCGTGGGCCTTGAACACAGCGGTCCAAGTCTTCTATGGTGGTTGCGCGCGTGTACGCACTGGCGAAGTGTTGGATGAAGGCGGCCCTGGCTTCGTCCCATGAATCGATGCTGTTCTGTGTGAGGGTGTTGAACCAATGACGGTTCACTCCGTCCATCATGAGGGGAAGGTAGCGAGCGGCGAGTAACTCGGAATAACCCAAAATGCCCATCGCCATGGTGTACGAGTCGATCCAGACCGTGGGGTCGATGTGTGTGTGTCGTACTTTTCAATGTCACGAGGACCCTTGAACCCAACCGGGTAGGGCTCGCCTCTTATCATGGGACCGAAACATGCCGGTCCGACCCGGTTAAACGCGCTCTGGCGCGGGGCCTCGTCGACGAAGCGGTCATTTGCCCGGTTGCGCGCTCGCCACTCTTGGTCGTTGAGGATGTGAGTGCGTGCGTCAATCGCTTGCCCGTTCGCGGCGACCATCGCTCGCGCAGGTCGCGGCTCGACTCGGTGGTTAGTCGAGTGGGCGGCTCGCGGCGCTGGAGGTGGGCAATTGTTGACGTTGAGGACTGCGCGGTTCGCCGCGGCTGATGACGTGGCTCGGCTCGCCGACGAGCGCGAGTAGAGCCGTCCTTGAGAGTCGGCGGCAGCGTGTTGCTGTTCCAGGGCCTTGGCGACTAAAGCCTTGGCGTGCTGAACGAAGATAGCACCCTCCCCTGTTACAGGGAGGTTGGCGAGGGCGGCTTGGGCCACCGCGACGTTGTCTGCTGGGGACGAATGGAGGCGCAGGCCGTTGGCGTCGACCTCTGCTTGGGGAGGCGGTCGTCCTCCGGGAGGTGGAGGGTGGGTGGCGGTGCTCCATGAGCTACTCCTCCGGCGGCGACCCGACTCGACTCTCGGATGTCGGGATTCGTGGGTCGGGCGACCCGAACTTCTCCATCCGGATCGTCGAAGTTGAGACGCACACTGGGGAAGCCTTATGCCTGGATGCGTTCCATGCGTGCGCGATTTCGCTCGTTGCGGTAATGGGATACGGCTCTCACAGAATCTTGTTCGAGGCGGAACTTCTGCCGCTCCACGAGCTCCCTCTTCCGTTGTTCCTCTATGGCCGCTCGATGTGCCTCGATCTCGGCTGCGGTCGCGGTGGGAGGAAGTGGCGTGGAGAAGGGATCTTGTGGAGGTTGATCTCCTTCCCCAGCCGCCATGAAGACGGCAGTGGGGTATTGGTACCGTGCTGCGCCGACTGAGTCCGAGTCGGAGTCGCTGCTGAAGAGGGGGAGGACGGAGTCGTCCTCGAAGTCGCTCGGGTTGGAGACTGGAGCGATGGAGTCCCCGAGCGAGGCTGCGACTATGGACCCAGCGACCGACGCCGTGGCGATGGACTCGGCTGTTGACGCTGCGGCAGCCGAGTCGGCGTCATCTTCCAAGGCCTGCTCGGCCTCCGTGTGGACCTCGCCCGTGAGGGGGAGAGTTGCGGTGAGGAGTTGCCCTGGCGCGAAGGGATCGTGCACCTGGCTGGGGCGAGTTTCGCCGGGGTCGCTGACTCCGGTGAGCCCGACGAAGAGGTTGATGGTGCCGACCGGCACCATTCAGGCGCGCGCGAGGGGAGTCGAAGCCGGCCGGTAGGAGCTTGGCTGGATGTGGAAGAAGCCGCCGGTGGCGATCATCCTGCCTGTGGCGACTTGCCGGCGTATCGGCGAGTAGGGCCTCGCCGCGGCTCGGAGGCTTGATGTTCCATGCCCCACGGTGGGCGCCACTGTCGTGGATATGACCACGACAGATGCTACCGGGGGTAGCACTTCGTTGATGCGGGGGCAAGGAAACATGGCCATACGCGGATCGAGGTGCACAGGACGCAAGGGTTTACCCAGGTTCAGCCCCTCCGGAGAGTAAAGGGCCTACGTCCTGCTAGATCTTTATTGCTCAGTGGAGAATTACAATGGGGGGGGCTCAGTCGGCGGTTACGCCGAGAGCTTACAGGGGGAGATTGGATCTCAGATGATGTCCCTCTAGGGTTTTAGCTCGGGGGTTTATATGGACACCCCCGATCTAGGGTTACATGGAGATAACTCCAAATCATACAGTTGCTACTAATCCGGGATTTGCTACCCCTCCTGCACGCAATCTTCTTATCCAATCGCGCAGGCTTCCCCCCTGGATGGGTGGCCCAGTCGCTTCATGGCCCAGTCGCTTGGGCGACTGGCAGCCCACCTGGGTCTCCCTTCTTCATGGCGAGTGGGACTGGCGACCCACCCCCTATGGGTGTATCCCCGTCATATTACTTTGTGTTTAATGATCCCAACCCAAGTTCTTACCTTACAAGTTTTTGACTTTGGTTTATCAAAGTATATTTTTGATTCATGATTCACTTGGTCTAGATTTAGAGTAGTACAAGAGCATCAAATTTAGCCTAGAGCAATACAAGCTAGTTAGCACCCCTCACGACTAGTTGCTAGTGCTAAAACTAAAATTGACTACTCTAGATGGGAACATATGAATCAAATGACTTTGAAAACCTTGGAATGATGAGTCATTCTATTGAAAGATTTTGAAGGTGAACATGACTTCAATGACATGATGAGTTTGATAAAAACTGACGATTGGGTTCGGATGCGATACCATTCCAATTATACAAGTACCCCCACAATACCTGATTATGGGTAGGGCTTAACTGGAAGTTTATGTATTTTAGTATGGGTTCCCTCTAAACAAGCGTCATAGGGGTTATGCCGAGGCTGCCTCCGTTGAAAGTGAAATGTAGTGAAATGAGGTGAGTGTCAGACCCAAGCCCTGTGCAGTTCCCAGGTAGACGGTGTGTCTTCACTGGGAGGCCAAACTCATGAGGGAGGTGCCTATACTAGGGTATGTAAGTGAAAGGTTATGGTTGATGATCCGCATACTGAGTATGATTATTCAGGGCTATCCCTGACGGATGTAATCAAAAGTTGTGGCACAAGTGTACAACCTCTGCAGAGTGTAAACCTATTCGAATAGTCGTGTCCACGGTTATGGACGGTTGGATGGCCATACTGTTCCGTTGTCAGATGTTTTCTAAAAAGGAATGATGAATTGAAAGGTGACTTGACTTGACCACAACAGGGTTGTGGGAATGACACTAATGTTCCCACTTGAGTTAGTTAGGCAAATAAAGAGTTTTTACTACTAAGTGCTTATGAACTAAAATTGTCTTTATGCAAATAAACTTAGAGCTTAGCACCCCCTTACTAAAATTGATAGTGCTTACACTAGTATTATTTTGCGAGTACTTTGAAAGTACTCATGGCTGTGCCCCTGGCTATTCAAATGGCCAGACTATGAAGAGGAGCAACAGTATCAAGACGACGGACAACAGGACGTCTACAATAACTAGGATCATCTTCTGACGTCAAGCGTTGCCTGTGGAATAGCTAGTTGACATAGGCATCCCCAATGGGCCTGCCGAAGATACTACCCGGGGTTTACTGAAGGCCCACGAGTCGAAGAATATGAAGTTCGGAAGCCCAGTTAGTATTAAGGAAAGTTAAAGTTGTACTAGGAAATATAGAGACTTGTAATTCTACGGGACGGGTTAGAAACCCTCCCGGACTCTATAAACTTGTGTATTACGAATCCCTCGGCTCCGCCTCCTATATAAGGGGGAGTCGAGGGACAAAGAAAGGATCGAATCTACTGTCAACATAACCCTAGCTTTATCATCGTCGAGTACTTTTCGGCTGAAACCTTCGAGATCTACTTGCCCTCTACTTCTAGCAAAACCCTAGTCTACAATACGTAGGTATTGACAAGTTAATACCTTGTCAATTGGCGCCGTCTGTGGGGATTAGAGGTGACAAGGAGCTGATCTCGATGGCACGTTCAAGATCGTCGACTCCGTCGGTAGCAAGCAACGCGATGGATCGAGGTAAACAGGTCGAAACTGATCTAGTCGATTTTATTCCTCACCCGCCCTCCCGTTTGGATGCATGTGCATATCTGGAGGAGCCCATCGTGATGACGTTCGGAGAATTCCGATTCGGCGTCGACAAGGAAGGATCTTATCGTCTCGAAGTTCCGATCTCGTCGGAATTATCAGCGATCGATTCTGACTTTTCGTCAAGCAATGAAGAGCTTTCGTCGCCACACTTCATCAACACCAAGGCAAGCGAAAAGCTCGCCAAGATCTTCAGCGATATGTCCTTTGAGTCGTCTGCGGACTCTGTTATAAGCAGCGACTCCGAAAGCGTCGACAGCTTCAACTTCATCGACAGATCTGCTGTCATTGGAAAGGTCTTCACCAATCTCTATGATGGTGTCACCAATCCTGACAAAAATCAAGATTCAAAATATCATCAGGTCTATGCAATTGAGGAAACAAACCGAGCAGAGCCAGAGACGTCAGAGGCTTTCGACGATTTGGGAAACCCATATGTTGATCCCGCTAATCTCAGAAGAGGTCTAGGCACTAAATATGTCGGGACCACTCCACGTCTAAGAGTTCAGCTCCCGCAGGGAGCGTGGGATAGAGCCGCAAAAGCCATGGACGGTTCAGAGCCAATGACCACAACTGCTACAGCAGAAGAATTACAAGCTTATCAGTACAGACTCATTCGCGTAAGCAGAGAGTTAGAAAAACGGACAGCTGACTTGGACAGAAGAAAGGAGGCAGCCTCTGCATCAAGTAGGCGCCGAGCAGATCTAAGTCGACAATCAGGAAACTCGGGAGATGGTCATAGAGAAGCTCGGAGGAGAGCAAGATCTCGACTGCAAAATATACCTGAAGCAGATAGGGAAAATATAATTCAAAATCTCGACATGTCTTTTATGTCGATCGACACAAGGGGAAATATTATCCCTAAGACACCGGAAGCTGGGTATATGGCAACGCAAGCTTACATCCTCGCGTCCAGACCACCTCCTGGGGACCCGAGAGAAGCATTGTTTAACATGGCAATGGCAGGAGTTGGAGCCATGGGAACAGCATTCGCAGCTAAACCCCCTGAAGGACTGCAAGACAAAATAGTTCGCGACCCACCGCAGTAGTGCAAGATCCACCGAGAGCAAGTGGAGCAAGGGATACAGCGGCTCAAGCAAGGGTGGATAGAGCGCGACAAGAAAGAAGGGAACATCGGCAGTCACCGGAAGTTGCCGAGGAAGATATGTGTGGGCTCCCGTGTTTTACGAGACGAGTTCGAAAAACTAGAGTCCCGTCAGGATATAAGTTACCCGAAAATTTCAAGAAATTTGACGATCAGGATCCCGAAGATTGGCTCGTTGTTTACCTCGAGATGGTGAAGTTGATAGGTGGAACCAGGGCAACAGCCATGCAGAGCATCCAAGTACACTTGAGCGGAGCCGCGCGATCTTGGATAAAGAAACTTCCCCCAGGTTCCATCGATAGCTGGGATAGTTTTGAGGATATCTTCGTGAAGAATTTCCGGTCCACTTGCAAAAAACCCGCGTCATTGGAAAAGTTGAGGGCGTGCAGGCAGAAACATGATGAGTCCATGAGAAAATATATACAGAGGTGGAACATTATAAAAAACTCAGCAAAGGACATATCTGACGAGAGGGCGATAGACGCGTTCGTGGCAGGAATTCGATGGGGAGATTTCGTCGAAGACTTAGGGAGAACCAACCCAAAGACAATATCAGCATTGATGGAAATAGCAAACAGATAGGCAGATGGAGAAGATGCTATACACAATAAGCGACATAGATCGCCAGAAGAGGACCGCAGTCGAAATTTCCAAAATAGACGACGATTCTCTCGACAGTTCTATAGTAATGATGCTCCCGGCCACATATCAGCTGGTTTCCGAGGAAACTCTGGAGGAAACAGTCGAGATGATTATCAAAGAAGTAACGAGCAACAAGGCGACAACAGAGGAGATTTCCGTGGTAACAGGCAAAATAGTGGGCCCAGGTTTCAGAGACCATATGTGTCTCCCGAGGATATGATGAACGGGCCATGTCAGATGCATTTTTATCTCGACAGTAATGGGTTGAGACAGTCAGGACACCTGTAGAAGGATTGTCGCAATTTTCAAGCAATGTTGCGGGTCGCAGGAATAGCCAATGCCCAAGCAGTAAACAGAAACCCCCAAGGACCTAGGAGTGAGATCCACCTGCCACCTCCTCCTGCAATCACGGACGAAAATCGGCACCAGCTCAGAATAGCGGCAGCACCACACCCACCTCCATATGTCGATCCCAATTCCAACGGTGCGATCTCGATGATTCAGAAAGCTAGGCCGTCCAATAGAGCTCAGAAAGTAATCTCGCGGCAAGTGTTCATGGCAGAAAAGATGCCTCCACCAACGGTTGAGTACCTCAATTGGTCGGGACAGGACATTGGCTTCACAATTGCGGATCACCCACAGCAAGTTCCTCGACCAGGACAATCTGCACTTATCTTACCTGCAGTCATTGCTGGGTTTGACGTGTCGAGAGTCTTTATAGATGGCGGCAGCAGTTTAAACCTTATGTATGCAGATACACTAAGGAAGATGAACATATCCCTGGCAAATCTAAAACCAACTGACACACGTTTCCATGGAATCACGCCAGAGAAGTCGAGTTATCCGCTGGGGAAGATCAATCTCGACGTTCAGTTTGGGACTCGAGAAAACTACAGGATAGAAAAACTGGAGTTTGAAGTTGTGGATTTCCCGTCGCAATATCATGCCTTGTTGGGACGACCAGCATATGCCAGGTTTATGGCGGTACCACATTACACGTACCTGTTGTGGAGGTTACCTGGACCTAAAGGACCAATCACAGTCAAGGGAAGTTTCGCGTTAGCTGATAAATGCGACAAGGATTTTCATCGACTGTCGGAAACTTTTGGGATGCAAGCAGAATATATGGCGTCAAGGCTCACAACTGATTATGATGTGCTGCCAGATACAGGAAGGCCACTCAGGGAACCAACCTTCAACACTGCTAAGGATTCAAAAGAGGTGCAGATTCACCCGACAGACCCAAAGAAAACGACGTCCATTGCAACAAATATGGACCTCGCATAGGAAAGCACGCTCGTCGAGTTCCTCCGTGAGCACTGGAAAATCTTCGCATGGTGTCCAGCTGACATGCCAGGAGTACCCAGGGAACTCGCTGAGCACCACCTAAATTTGGATCCAATAGCGAGACCAATCAAACAACCTTTGCGGCGTTTTTTTGGAACCAAACCGCAAAGCCATGCTGTCAGAAATCGATCAACTCAGAGAAGCTGGTTTTATCAAGGAGTTACATACAGAAGCCCCATGGGTAGCTAACCCAGTGCTGGTCCCAAAGAAAAACACGAAAGTCCTTCGCATGTGTGTCGACTTTACGTGTCTCAATAAACACTGTCCAAAGGATCACTTTCCCCTCCCAAGGATCGATCAAATCATCGACTCCACGGCAGGATGCGAACGTTTTTCCTTCCTGGACGCATATTCTGGTTATAACCAGATCAGATTAAAAGAAGATGACGAAGTTAAGACAGCATTCATAACACCTTATGGCGTGTTCTGCTACAGGACAATGCCTTTTGGGCTGAAAAACGCGGGTGCAACACATCAACGGATGATGCAGAAGTGCTTAGCAACACAGATTGGAAAAAATGTACAAGTATATATTGACGATGTCGTCATAACAACAAAAAGGGGGAAACTTTGATCGACGATCTAAAGGAAACTTTCGACAACCTTGACAAGTTTTGCTTGAAGTTAAACCCGACAAAATGTTCCTTTGGCGTTCCTACGGGAGAACTCCTCGGGTTCCTAGTTTCAGCGAGAGGGATCAAGGCCAATCCAGAAAAAATCCAAGCCGTCGTAACAATGAGGAAGGCGACAAAGTTGAAAGAAATACAGTAGTTAACTGGGCGAGTCGCAGCTTTGAGCAGGTTCGTCGCTAGGCTAGGAGAAAAAGCATTACCGTTCTACGCATTGATCAAGCAAGGCGATAAATTTCAATGGAACGAGGAAGCGGACAGAGCGTTCGAGGACCTCAAGCGCACAATCTCGACACCACCAATCCTGGTGGCGCCAAAGGAGAAGGAGCCTCTCTTGTTATATATCGCCGCCACACCTCGGGTGGTAAGCACAGTGCTAGTGGTCGAAAGAGAAGAGGAAGGAAAACTCCATGGAGTGCAACGGCCGGTATATTTCGTCAGTGAAGTATTATCGCCTTCAAAACAGCGGTACCCGCAGTACCAGAAACTAGCGTATGGAGTGTTTACCACAGCCAGAAAGTTGCGACACTATTTTTCGGCGCATCCGATAATAGTGGTCAATGAGGCGCCTTTATCAAATATATTGAACAACCCAGAAGCCACAGGCCGTCTCTCCCTTTGGGGAATCGAGCTTTCCCCTCGGGACATCACGTATGAGAAAAGAAAAGCAATAAAGTCGCAAATTTTACCAGATTTCATCGCAGAGTGGATGGAGCTACAAAATACGGGACCTCCGGATTGATCGAGAACCTAGACTATGAACTTTGACGGGTCCAAGAGACTTGAGGGAGCAGGAGTAGGCGTGATATTGATATCACCACAAGGCGATAAATTGAAGTATGTTTTACGGATGACATTTCCAAACGCGTCTAACAATGAGGCAGAATATGAAGCTCTTATACACGGGATGAAGATGGCGAAGGCTTGTGGTGCAACTCGATTAAAAATCTTCGGCGATTCGCAATTGGTAGCTCAGCAAGTCATGAACCAATGCGACGCAGTCAACGACAGCATGATAGCATACAAGGAGGTGTATAATGAGCTCGAGAAACTGTTTGATGGATGCGAGGTAAATCACATCAGCAGGCTAAGTAATGATGAAGCTGATGTTCTCGCAAATATCGGGTCACAATGTCTCGCAATACCACCTGGTGTGTTCTGGGAAGAGATATCCGAGAGATCGACCAAGCCAGAGAAACAGCAGAAGAAGGAGAAGGAAAAGAATCCCTCGGGGGCTAAAGAAATATCATCAGATGAGGATGAACCCGAAATAGTAATGATGATACAGACTCCATGGATGCAGGCATACATAGCATATATCCTGAGAAAGGAACTACCTGAAGATCCTGTTGAAGCAAGGCGAATTATCAGGCGATCCAAAGCCTTTACTGTGGTGAAGGGAGAACTGTATAAAAGAAGTATCTCAGGAGTGTTACAACGATGCGTCACACCTGAGCAAGGAAGGATAATCCTAAAGGATGTACACGAAGGAGTGTGTGGACACCACGCAAGCAGTCGAGCTATAGCAGCCAAAGTGTTCAGAGCAGGGTTTTATTGGCTAACGACAATTGAGGACTGTTGCCTGCCAAAACCCACCGGCGAGCAGCGACGGGCAACACGGAGAGCCGGGAGGCTCCCAGGACTGTTGGTGGGCCCTGGTCCCTCGGGCGACGGCCCGCAATGCTCCGGCACACGTCCTGGTGATTGCAAGGGCGTGCCACCTGACCTATACCTGGTCAGGAAGGTGTTGGATTGCTTCAATTAGTTTCCTGCATGGTAGACACGTAAACATTAAATGAGCCTCGATCGGCTCTCAGGTTACCCTGTGAATCGGCTCAAAGAGCTGATTAACCCATGGTCCATATTGGATCTACAATGACATGGGTTTCCTGCTTTACCAATACTAAGTTAAATCAATCTATGACAGTTTAGGGTTTTCACCGCATAACCGGAACATCCTACACGTAGTTGAGCCTGGCAGATACAAAAGATAACAGAAAACTAACCCAAAAAGAGGCCTAAAAACCAACACGGAGTCGATTCCCGGAACATCCTTTCTTGGATCGGCAAACCGTACCTTACGCACTACTGGATCGTTCAACCCGTTTGTAAGGCCTAACCATACAGATATCAAACTAATCCTTGAAGAACAAGGAACAACTATAACAGACCGAATCTACTAAATAAAGATGAAGCAGGGCGCTGCCCTTACACCTGAGATAGGTGCAAAGACAGCTAGATATTCAGGGGCAGCACAGCTAAGCAAATATATCCAAAAAAAGCATCGATGCAAGCCCTAAAACATCTATGATAAACAGTGTTACTCGCCATCAAAAAGGCTTCAGTACGAGCAACACCAAACAACGAATAAACCAATACTGCCTAGATCGCAAGATGCGATCTAGGCAGCATGACGCTTACCCGGAAGAAACCCTCGAAACAAGGGGTGGCGATGCGCCTAGATTGTGTTTGTTGTGAACGTGATCGTCCTCCTTTCTCAATAACCCTAGATACATATTTATAGTCCGTGGACTTTCTATCTTTGGAATAAACCTAACTGTGTACGAACCAAACTCTATCTCTTAATTCTAAACTAACATGCGATCTACCATAATGTACAAATACACGGGCAATCCAGCCCAAATTCACGCACGAGGCCGATTCAGAAACACCTTATGTGCATATCTTTCAAGCCCATCTCAATCACGGCCCATCTCCTGATTTGGCTAAAATCTGGTGATAACACATGCCCCCCTGGTTTTGGCAATAATAATTCCAAAACCACTCTGTTTTCCTTCCTCGGGTCACGCGTTGCAGAGCAGAACCGCTACAGTGCCCTTTCATCATGATGCCTTGCTTCTCAACTTCTCCGTACTGCACGATTTGACAGTTTTGGCAACGCATCCTCGAAACTGCCACAGCATTGAACCATCTTTCATTATATCCCCTTTATTTAAACTCATCCAGGCAGTTTGCTTCCTCACTCCCCTGTTCCGCACTAGCCATCGGCAAAAAACCCCTCTCTGCAGCCATGGATTCCTCTTCCTCCTCTGCCTCTTCCGGCCTCTCCTTCCAATCCTCCTCCTCCAGTGAGCTAGAGCCGGAGGTCAACGTGTCGGCGATATACGAGGCCCTCGCCCCCCAGTATTGGGACGCGAGGGATTGGGACTCCTCCGTCGAGTCGGAGGACGACGAGCCTCTGACCGACGGGGAGGACGACCTCCGATTCCTCGTCGACGGGGAGCTGGAGGCGGAGAGTGATGACGACCTCTTCTCATGGGAGGCGGACATCTCCTCTGACGAGGAGGAAGAGGAGGCGGAGGAGGACTCCTCTTCCGAAGAGTACCCGCCGGCGAAACGCTTCCGCGCCGGGTCAGACGACGACGACGACGACGACGAGGAAGATGAAGCCCCTGCCGGCGGCTTCAACAGCAGCGACGAGGACGTCGCTGGTAGCAGCGCCGACGGCAGCTACGACGGCGACGACGAGGGCAGCGACGGCCCTTAGATTAGGGACTAGTATAGGGCTAGCAGTAGTGCATTAGGCACCAGATCATCCTTTTGAGAGCAATCGGCTCTTCCTTGTAAAATCCCTCTTTTAATCAATGAAGAATGTTCTTCCAACTTGATTTTCCGATTGTCCGATTCCAATCTTCCGATTGTCAAAGTAGGTCAACGCACCAAGAACCGATAGCAACGCATCGGTCTTTCACCATCAAACGCCCATAAGGCCAAACTCAATTACCAAATTAGACAGGTTCAAGCAGATATTCCCCAAATTCAGACGGCAACTTGACACCTGCTCGTAATATTTTGTACCTCTAGAGTCGATGGCTGCCCATCGGCTGTTTTATTCCAAAGTCGATGTCTGTGCATCGGCTGTGCTTAGCATCCTTTTGCTTTGCATATATCTTTTTTCTTACTGGCCGAGTTCATGCATCGGCCCCCATATTTCACTGTGTAAATTCTTTTTTTTACTGGACGATTTCATGCACCGGCCCCCATATCTCACTGTCCATCATCCCACATACTTGGGAAATACTTCTTGAGATGCTGGCCATTGACAGCCACTGGGAATTTCACACTGTTCAACTCCTCGAGCATGTATGCATTACCCTTTAAAACTTGGTCGACTCTGTACGGCCCGTGCCAATTTGGAGACCATTTACCATACACTGCATCCTTAGTTCCCAATGGCAATACAGCTTCCCATACCAGATCACCAACGTGGAACTCCTTCGGTCTCACCTTCTTATTATATGCACGAGCTACCTTGGCTTTGTTCTCTTTAATTTTCTCAAGCGACCACAGCCTGAGCTCCGTTACATCCTCGATGTTGTCACTCATCAGGGCTGCATATTCTTCAGTTGTTAAATCATTCTGAAACATAGTCCGTCTCGACCCAGCCGTGATTTCCCAGGGCAATACAGCTTCTTGTCCATAAACCAGAGGGTATGGCGAGGTTTTTATCGCTCCATGACATGACATGTGATAAGCCCACAAAGCCTCTGACAATACCTCGTGCCAACGTCTAGGGTGCTCATCGATTTTCCTCTTAATCAGCTTGATAAGGCTCTTGTTGGACGCTTCAGCTTGCCCATTTGCTTGATCATAGTATGGAGACGATCGGATCAACTTAATTCCCATGTCCTCGCAGAATTTTCTGAACTCGTGAGAAACGAAAACCGAACCTCCATCGGTCGTGATAGTCTGGGGAATCCCGAATCTGTGAATGACATGTTCTTTCACAAAATTGATAACATCTTTCGATGCCACTGACTTCATAGGGACGGCCTCCACCCATTTAGTGAAATAATCTGTAATGGCCAGCACCCACGCATGGCCTTTGCTCGATGGAGGATTGATTTTGCCGATCATATCCATGCCCCACCCTCGAAACGGCCACGGCTTGATGATGGGGTTCATTGCTGATGCAGGTACCATCTGAATGCTCCCAAACTTCTGACATGCTTGACACCCTTTATAGTACTTAAAACAGTCCTCAAGCATGGTGGGCCAATAAAACCCTGATCGCATGATCAACCATTTCATCTTATGAGCCGATTGGTGAGTTCCACAGGCACCTTCATGTACCTCATGTAAGAGCCGATTCGACTAGGCTGGTCCCAAACATTTGAGAAGTAAGCCTTCCAAAGTCCTGTAGAACATGTCATCTCCAATAAGGACATACTTCATGGCCTTGTATCTTATCCGTTTAGGTGCCCCCCGAGCCGAATCTTTCAAGTAATTGAAGATATCGGCTCTCCAATCATCCGGCTCCATGAACTGAACCTGAACATCGGCTCCATCTGCTACGTCCTTGTAGCCTGACGCCATCTGTGCGAGATCGTTGGCCTCGGCATTCTGCGACCTTGGGATCCAATTGAAGTTTATGTACTTAAATTGTGCCATCAGCTCCCGGCATTGTATCCATAATGGGAAGAGCGACTCGCTCTCGCATTTGTATTCCTCCGTGAGTTGAGAAATCACCAATTTGGAGTCTCCAAAAAGTTCTACTGCTTCTGCCCCGGCTTCCAATAGCAACTCCATTCCCTTGCATATTGCTTCATACTCAGCGACATTGTTGGTGCAAGGGGTAGGTAGCCTGATGGAGAAAGAATATGTTCCCCCCCGGGGCGACACGATTAGAATGCCGATGCCGCAACCATCATCACAAACCGATCCATCGAAAAACATGGCCCATGCACGTACAGACAGTGCTGCTATATCAGTGTTGATTCGTTCAGCAATAAGATCGGCCAGCGCTAGTCCCTTGACTGCTTTCACAGGCTGATACCAGATATCAAATTCCGATAATGCAAACATCCATTTACCGAGTCGGCCTTTCAACACAGGAGCCGACAGCATATGTTTGATGACATCTGATTTGCAGATGACGACAATCTCCGCAGTCAGCAAGATGTGGTGAAGCTTGGTGCAGGTAAAAAATAGGCAGAGGCACAACTTCTCGATCTCAGGGTACCTAGTTTCTGCATCCAACATCCTTCTGCGGAGGTAGAAAACAACTCTCTCCAGGCCATCATAAACTTGTACCACCACTGAGGCGATGGAAGTGTCAGCTACTGACAAGTAAATATAGAATGGCTTGTCTTGCTGGGGTGGCACCAACACAGGTGGCTTCGTTAGATACTCTTTAATCTCGTCAAACGCTCGCTGTTGTTCTGCCCCCCAGCGGAACTCGTCATCAGATTTAATTTTTACCAGCCCCATGAACGGCTCAATTCGTCCTGACAGGTTGGAGATGAACCTTCTGACGAAGTTGATTTTGCCGATGAGACGCTGGAGTTCCTTCTTCGTGGTAGGCGGCTTCATTGTTCGCACTGCCTCCTGGCTTTTCAGGCCGATCTCAATTCCGCGTTCATGAACCAAGAAACCCAAGAATTGACCGGCCGTTACACCAAAAGCACACTTCTTTGGATTCATTTGGAGCCCGAATTTTCTAGTTCGGTCCAAGACGTGTCGCAAATCCTCCAAGTGTCCTTCCACTGAAACCGACTTGACTACCACGTCATCAATGTAAATCTCCACCAATTTACCGATCAGATCATGAAAGATGTAATTCATGGCTCTTTGGTATGTTGCGCCGGCATTTTTCAGTCCAAATGTCATGACTACATATTCAAACAAGCCCACCGATCCTGGTACTCTGAATGCAGTCTTGTGTATATCTTCTGGAGCCATGAAAATTTGGTTGTAACCGGCATTGCCATCCATGAAACTTAAAACCTTATGACCAGCAGCCGCATTGATCAATGTCTCTGCTACTGGCATTGGATACTCATCCTTTGGAGTGGCACTATTAAGATTCTGAAAATCTATGGCGACGCGCCATCGGTCATACTTTTTCTCCACAGGTACGATACTAGAAATCCATTCAGCATACCTGCATGGCCTGATGAACCCCGCGTTCAACATTTTCTCGATCTCTTTCTTGACTTCTTCTAAAATTTCGGCCTTCATCTGTCGTGCTCTCTGCTGGAACGGCCGAAATCCTTTCTTCAGAGGGAGCCGATGCTCGATGATGCTCCTGTCTAACCCGGGCATCTCTGTGTAATCTCAGGCAAAGCAATCTGGGTATTCCTTCAACAATGCTATCATCGGGCCCCTCAGATGCGGTTCTAACTTTTTGCTGATAAATGTTGGTCGTGGCATATCCCCAGGACCAATGTCAATCTCTTCTAGCTCATCAGCCGATGTAAACCCATATCCTAGCTTTCCGTCGCCTGCTAGATCGATGCTGAACACAGGCAAAACGTATGGTGAGGATAATTTGGGCCGATTGCTGGAATCGGCCTCCTTTTCAATTGCATTGCTCAATGAAGGTTTACAACTTATTTGTGTTCCACGACTACATGACATGCTTGAGGTGGGATTACTGCTTTTTAGTTTTTGGGGCCGATCACAGGGATCGGCCTTGCCACGTACGTCTGTCGACTTGGGTCTTGCTACTCTGTCAGGCCGGTGGATAAGACTAGCCTCACCCCGTTTTTTGTAGCTTCGATGCGCTCACAGCCGTCCAGACTAACTCCAGAGATCGGCTCTTTGTCGTTTGCATCCCAAATATTCATGCCAGCTATCGAGATCTCGATCGAGTCATCTGCATGAACGACCTCCACTTCATCTCCATCCCACTGTATCAGGCATTGGTGCATTGTGGATGGAATGCAGCAGTTGGCGTGAATCCAATCCCTCCCTAGCAGGACAGCGTAGGTGCTTTTGCTGTCGACGATGAAGAATGATGTAGGGATGGTTTTTCGGCCCACGGTTAAGTCCACGTTCAGAACGCCTTGCGCTTCTGATGCTTGGCCGTTGAAGTCGCTTAGTGTGACGTTGGTTTTGATCAGGTCCTCGTTAGAGCGTCCCAAACGCCGTAGCATGGAGTATGGCATTATATTGACGGTTGCTCCCGTGTCAACCAACATCTTGCCGACAGGATGCCCGTTGATGTAACCTCTTAGGTACAGGGCCTTCAAATGTTTGTAGCTCCTCTCTCGTGGTTTTTCAAAGATAACTGGCCGCGGGCCGCAGTCAAACTGAGCTACTGGCACTTCCTCGGTTCTTGGAGCACAAAACTCCGACGGAAGTATGAACACCATGTTTGTGCCAGCTGATGCCTTCGCATCGGCTTTTGCTTGTTTGGGGCGCCATTCTTTCTTCTGTGGACGCATCTCTGTCTCCAGAGTTTGCTGAATTTTCACGGCCAGATCGGGTCGTGCTTTCCTCAACGTGTACAGATACTGCGCCTCGGCTTCCTCCAAGTTATGTAGCCGCTGCACCCTACGCTTTTGGGAGTGACTGAGTCCATCAGGGCACCACCTTGGCCGGTGATATCTATCTTCTTCTTCATCTTCTGACTCCTCGAAATCTTCCCCTTGAGATGACTCAGCTTGTCTGTTCTGGGATGGGAGAGGTCCTAGACGCTTGAACACTGAAACTTCACTAGTGCCCTTCTTCCGCTGTCTACACTCCGGGCAGTTGTCGATTGTAGGCAATCGGCTCATTCCTGAATCCCAGCAATGCTTGAAGAAAGGGCAATCCCAGTGTCTGTCCATGTCTTCCTGTTCTCTTGACTTCCCATTAGCGCGGCGTCATAACCTTCGTCGTCTCTATCATACCGACGAGATTTTCTGTTGTCTGCATCAGACCGACGATATCTTTCATCATCCCTGTAGTACCGCCGACGTCGGTCGTACTGATGCTCATATTTGTTAAGGAGGTGCGCGGAAAGTGGTCATTGATACCGCACACTTCTCACTTGTTCTTCAGTGATGTACCGTCTATCATCATATCGGGGCCGGTCGCGCGGACCGGCCTCCTCCTTGTCCTTGCCACGGGAGTGACCGATTTCTTCCTTATCGCTGCCATGGTGGTGTACAGGCCCTGCCATGTTAACACCGAAGGAGAAATCTAGCTGACGCTTCATGGGGTGCTCGAGTTCCACCATGTTGATGCCAGGAAACGGTTGCGTGTCCACTTTCATGGCAAACTGACTAAAGATCAAACGGCCTTGTTCTATCGCCGTTTGGATCTGCCGACGCAGCTCTTTGCAGTCATTGGTGGTATGGGTGAACGAGTGATGCCACTTGCAGTACAGTCTCCCGTTCATCTTTTGAGCCGTAGGGATCTTATGGCCTTCGGGTAACTTCAGCTGTTTTTCCTTAAGCAATAAATCGAATATCTGCTCAGCTTTGCTTATATCGAAGTCAAAACCTTTTGCAGGCCCTTGTTGTTTCACCCATTTGCAGGACACAGGGACTGATGCCCGAGCCCATTCAGCCACGGCCACTTCCTGGTCTTCAGAGTCCTCAACGTCTTCTGTCTCGACCAGGCCGATCGGGCGCTTGATGAACTTGTCTTGATACAATTCTGGGTGGCGCTGCTCATACAAAGTTAATTTTTGGACCATGTGCGCCAGTGAATTGTATTCCGCTTGGAAAGCCAGATCTTTGAGCGGCGCGGCGAGGCCCAACGCTGCCAACTCGACTGCTTCTTTCTCATTCAAACGAGCCGAATAACATCGGTTCCTGACAGTCCTGAAACGCTGAATGTATTCTGACACCGTTTCTCCCCGCTTCTGCCGTACCTGCGCCAGATCGGCAATGCTAGCCTCGGTAGCTTCTGAGTGATATTGCACATGAAACTGCTCTTCCAGGTTCTTCCATGTCCGGACTGAATCTGGTGGCAACGAGGTGTACCACCCGAAAGCTGGTCCAGTGAGAGACTGCGCAAAGAACCTCACCCGTAACGGGTCTGACGCCGAAATCATGCCCAACTGTGCCAAATATAGGCTCACATGCTCAATTGAGCTAGCCCCTTCTGATCCATTAAACTTTGAGAACTCAGGGAGCCGATACTTGGGTGGCAACGGAATCAAATCATATTCGTTGGGGTACGGCTTAGAATAGCCGACCGTTCTCCTCTTTGGCAGGATGCCAAATTGGTCTCTCAAGATTGTACTGATTTGTTCCACGGTATGAGCTGCAGGGGCCGAGCTTTCATGACTCGTTCCGGTGGCATATTTAGCTAGCCACGCCTGTTTATCGGCTTCTGCTCCAGAAATTCCTCCTGCAGAAATCCCTCCTGCTGCAATCTGGTTTGTGCGCGTCACGTTGTTGCAGTCCAGCACGTATGTGCACACGTACCCATGTGGGATTTCTTTGGGCGGCTCATACAGGAATTGGCAATCGCCAGGATCGCCTCCAACCTTGTAAACGACGTATGCCGGTGAAGCCTGCGGCTCTGGAGCGGCAAGCGCGAACGGCAGCTGCGGTCTGGTCTGGAACGGTATTTCTCCCTGGTGAGTCCCTAGGGTAGGTCCTGACGGAGAGTACTGATGCTTCATGATTTCCTGGACTACGCGAACCGCAATGCGTTCGAAAGCGTTCACCAGGCTCTCAGAATGACGGTGCAGAGAATGAGCCACCATGTAATTGACTTCCTGGCGCAGAGCTCTGGTGCGTTCCTCTGAAGGGAGAGACATGTCTACTTCATCGAGAACGCCTTCAGGTGAGAACCCTTTCCACCTAATGCCATGTGAACGGGTCCTCTCGAAAGAGCCGATGAGATCGGCTTCGAACTGAGCTTTGAGCTTGTCATATTTCTTCTTGTGATCATCAGGGAGCTCCTCGTACGTGATTGGTGTGTCCGCCATCTCAGTTGTGGATGTTGACGCAGTTGTTGAAGATTGTCCCACCGGGCGTGCCAGAATGTGTTGCCTGCCAAAACCCACCGGCGAGCAGCGACGGGCAACACGGAGAGCCGGGAGGCTCCCAGGACTGCTGGTGGGCCCTGGTCCCTCGGGCGACGGCCCGCAATGCTCCGGCACACGTCCTGGTGATTGCAAGGGCGTGCCACCTGACCTATACCTGGTCAGGAAGGTGTTGGATTGCTTCAATTAGTTTCCTGCATGGTAGACACGTAAACATTAAATGAGCCTCGATCGGCTCTCAGGTTACCCTGTGAATCGGCTCAAAGAGCTGATTAACCCATGGTCCATATTGTATCTACAATGACATGGGTTTCCTGCTTTACCAATACTAAGTTAAATCAATCTACGACAGTTTAGGGTTTTCACCGCATAACTGGAACATCCTACACGTAGTTGAGCCTGGCAGATACAAAAGATAACAGAAAACTAACCCAAAAAGAGGCCTAAAAACCAACACGGAGTCGATTCCCGGAACATCCTTTCTTGGATCGGCAAACTGTACCTTACGCACTACTGGATCGTTCAACCCGTTTGTAAGGCCTAACCATACAGATATCAAACTAATCCTTGAAGAACAAGGAACAACTATAACAGATCGAATCTACTAAATAAAGATGAAGCAGGGCGCTGCCCTTACACCTGAGATAGGTGCAAAGACAGCTAGATATTCAGGGGCAGCACAGCTAAGCAAATATATCAAAAAAAGCATCGATGCAAGCCCTAAAACATCTATGATAAACAGTGTTACTCGCCATCAAAAAGGCTTCAGTACGAGCAACACCAAACTACGAATAAACCAATACTGCCTAGATCGCAAGATGCGATCTAGGCAGCATGACGCTTACCCGGAAGAAACCCTCGAAACAAGGGGTGGCGATGCGCCTAGATTGTGTTTGTTGTGAACGTGATCGTCCTCCTTTCTCAATAACCCTAGATACATATTTATAGTCCGTGGACTTTCTATCTTTGGAATAAACCTAACTGTGTACGAACCAAACTATATCTCTTAATTCTAAACTAACATGCGATCTACCATAATGTACAAATACACGGGCAATCCAGCCCAAATTCACGCACGAGGCCGATTCAGAAACACCTTATGTGCATATCTTCCAAGCCCATCTCAATCACGGCCCATCTCCTGATTTGGCTAAAATCTGGTGATAACAAGGACGCAAAGGACATAGTCCGCACTTGTGATGCGTGCCAAAGGTTTGCCGCAAAACCTCACTCTCCGGCAGCAGAACTCATGCCAATACCGTTGTCGTGGCCTTTCGCTCAATGGGGTCTCGACATGGTGGGAAAATTGCATAAGGCTTCGCCAGGAGGATACGAGTATATGCTCGTAGCTGTCGACAAGTTCACGAAGTGGATAGAAGCAAAGCCGATAAATTCACCAGACGCAGCATCAGCAGTCAAGTTCGTGAAAAGTATCGTTTTTCGGTTTGGCGTCCCCAACAGTATCGTCACGGACAATGGCAGTAATTTCACATCCAATGAGTTCAAGGCATACTGTGCAGAGGTAGGCATAAAACTACACTTTGCCTCAGTGGCGCACCCGCAAACCAATGGTCAAGTCGAAAAAGCCAACGGTACCATATGTAACGCCATCAAGAAACGTCTGCTAGCACCATTGGAAAAAGCTCGACATACCTGGCCAGAGGAGTTGCCCAGTGTATTATGGAGTATTCGAACAACACCAAATACAGCAACACAGGAAACTCCGTTTTTTCTGGTCCATGGAGCCGAGGCTGTGTTGCCGATAGAAATAGAGCACGATTCTCCGAGAGTAACGGAATATGACGAAGAGACATCAAAGAAAGCATTGGAGGATGATGTTGATGCACTCGATGAAGCTCGCGACGAAGTATTGTCACGAGTCGCCAAGTACCAGCAGGACCTGAAAAACTACCACAGTCGACGTTTGCGACCAAGATCCTTCCAGGTAGGCGATTTAGTTCTTCGGCTAACTCAAAAAGGCCATGAAAAACTCGAGTCGCCATGGTTGGGCCCTTACATCGTCACAGAGGTAATCGAAGGAGGAGCATACAGAATCAAGGACAAGAAGACAGGAATCGCCGAACCAAATCCTTGGAACGTGGCGCAGCTCAGACGTTTCTACGCTTAGAAGTCGAAAGATAGTCTTCCTTGTAAACATACAATGTACTGAAACGCCCGCGAGTTTTCAGACGCACTCTTTTCCTTTTTCGGGGCACCGACTGGGGCCAGAAAAGGTTTTTAATGAGGCGGACTCGCGGTGCTGCAATATAATAAAGATAGTGGAGATATACATCTTTTTTCGACAGACTCGGGGGTTCACACCCAGAAGAGAAATATACATATATATTGTCGACAAGCACAACGCCTTGGTGCGAAGCGCCTCGCAAAATAAAATACAGATACAAAATAGTGATCAAAACAAAAACTCGGGAGTTAATACCCGCAAATATAATACATTCAATATACTTTACCATGTTTTGGTTCAACCTCGCTTGCACAATGGAGAAAATCGCTACCGAAACACTCGGGGGCTTGACAAGAAAAAGTAAAGAAAAATTTAGTTACAGGGGCTTTACAATATAGATTGTGTTTACAACATACAAGCTAAAGCTACCAAGAAAAGTTCGACAAGCAAGCAATCTTCAATTGATGCCCAGTATATCATCTATGTTTATTCGTTCAGCACGAGTACTGTGTTCAGCATAGCTGCCCTTCACGAAGAATTCAGCGTCCATCTGAAGAAGTTCATCCATCATATCTTCGGCTACAGGGGTCACAGCATCATCAATTTTGCCGACGTCCCTTCCCCTTTTCGACATCTTGGACAAGCACTTGGCGACAATTTTACTCATATCTAACTTTGGATAGCAGATTTGTATCATCATCATAGCGAATCTAGCGCCAGCAGATAATTGGGCTCGCACAAAACCATAAATTCGAGGGGCATCCCGAAATTTCTCCATCAAAGCAGGAAGGGTTTCCGGCATCTTGTTGCGTGGGAACATGGTGCGGTAAACTAAAGATAAGGTCTTTGTGCAGAAGTCAAGAAAATCGCGGACCTGACTCGCGCAATCTTGAAACCGGACTATTTGTCGGGTGCGTTTAGGTGAAGCCCAAAAGAGAGTTCCATGGTCCAACGCCAGGTTAACAAGAAAATTCGATCTTGCTTCAACACGCTGGTCTTCGGCAGCAGCGTCTAAAAAAGGACCTATTTGATAACAACATACCAGTTAGCAAGAGAACACATGAACAGCGGAAGAAGTTGCGGGTCAAAGAAACTCACCCGCCATATCCATACTTGCATCATTCAGTAATTCAAGCATGAAGTTTTCTCGGGACGTAGCTTGCGTAGCTTCAGCGACAGCAGCTTCCTTGGCAGCTATAGCTTCTGAAGCTTGATGTCGTGCAGTTTGTTCCCTTTCGGCTGCTTTTCGGGACTGCTCCATTACTAGAAGTGCATGTTTCCTCATGGACTGAAGTTGCTGACGAAGATCTTCCAATTCTTGTGATGGACCCGCACCCGAGAAATTGTCAGTGAATTCATCATGAAGTAGCATTTTCTTCGAGAAGGATGAGGCAGGTAAAGCATCGGAAGGACGAGAAGTTGAGGTGTAGTTGTCAAAAATCAACTGAAAACAAAAGTTTCGACATCAATCATCAAGTAAAAGATAGATTTCCATTGATTTTCAAAGTGACTACATGGATATTACACAAGGAAGGACCCTAATAAACTACTAAGCTATGCCGTCGCCAAAACTACTATAGCGACAGCATCAAAAGAAAAGAAACACAAAAGAAGACAAGATGGTCTACTTGACCTCCGGCTTCGATGAACTGGGGGCAGGAGCTGGATTGTATCCGAGGTAGGCAAGGATTTTCTTCGAATTGGGCTTGGCAGCTTTAATCAGCGACTGCCACCTCTTCGTTTCCATCTCCTCCGTATTGCCAACCCTTGCCCAGTCGACTTCCTGTTGGCTGTCAGCAACCAAGGCAATTGTACCTTCGACACCAACTTTCAACCCTTCTTGGCGAAGTTGAAGTCCAAGGTCTTCTTGAGAATTGAAGCACTTGGCGAGAGCGACAAAAGTCGCAGGTACCTCCTTCTTCTTGAAAAAGTACGGGAAAAGTCGCGACAGGCATGTCCTAGCTTCACCAAGGCCTTCGCGAGCCTCATCTCCGTGGATCTCCAGAAGAGACAGCGCGTCAAGAAGAGGATCACCTTCAGGACTTTCCAGTTCATAATCTTGTTGCGTTTTCCCTGAATGAGTAAAAGAAGTTGGTCAAGAAAAAACAAGCAAGGACATACAAAAGGATACGAAGAAACAAGTGGAGACTCTAGCACTTACTGACAAAACGTCGACTTTGCGACTCCAGGCGAGTAAAAATTTCTTTCTCACGCACAGATTGCTGAGATATGTTGTCACTCAAAGAAGTTTCCGCGTCGTGAAGTATTTTTCGGAGACCTTCGACAGCGGCAGCATCTGCTTCAGCCTTCTTGCGAGCTTTTTCGCTTTGCTCTAACTTCACAGCAAGAGCGTCGGCGCGTTTGTTGGATTCCGCAAGAGTTTCTGTCATAATAGAAGACAAGTGAAACATTGTGGCAAAAAATGGTGACAGAACATACTCGCTAAGGAAAGACAGATAAGGAAAAAAGGGGACACCTTCAAGTTTAGCGGCATAATCACGGTACCCGACAAATTGGGTACCGAGGCGGATAAGCTCCTTCATGAAAGGCTGAAGAGAAGACCATAAAACAGAGGATCAATATAGGAAGCAAAAAAGTTCGACATCACCAAGAAATAAAGAGAGAGGGGGTTCAAAGCATTGAAATCAGTACAGGGGAAAGAAACAACTTACTTCTTCCATTAAAGGAGTCGTGGAACAACCAATTAACGTGGTAGGTTCCTTAGCTGTATCCACCCTAACCCTCTTTGGTGAAGAAGCTCGGGGGCTTGCAATGGGAGTTGGATGCTCTATGCCATGTTGATGAGGCGAAGTTTCGTCCCCATCATGTTGAGCTTCAGAGACAACTAAAGTACGGGACGTACTTGTTCGAGCAGTCGCGTCAATAGTTGGATTCTCATCCTCGTCGCCACTTCAATAAACAAGGCGACAAAATAAGAAACAATATAGACAAAACATCGAGAACAAATAACAAAGAACAGCAGAAACTCACGAGCTGACAAGAGCGTCTTCATAAGGGTTGAACGTTTTCCTGACGGGATCAGGAACAACTTCTTCAGCACGCGATGCGCCGGCTTTGGAGGTGCCGGAATCGACAGCCTCGTCCCTCTTCCTCTTGTTCGTAGGAGAAGCAGCTGAAGGAGGAGAGTGTGTCGAAGAAGTTGCCTCGGCCTCAGCGTCCTTTTCAGAGGATGCCGCGGATTTTCGAGAACCCGCGGCTTCACTCTCAGGGCGAGACGTACCCTGGTTGTCGTCGGTAACAACGGCCCTTTCTTCGACTTCCCCACCTTCGGGAAGGGGAGGAAGAGGCGACGCAGTTGCATGGTTCTATCCAAGATAGAAAATATATCGGCATGGATTTCTATCAGTAAAAGCAGTCGAAGGAAAAGCAGTATGAAAAAAGACAAAAGAAAAAAGAATGCGTGAACAAAACTAATGCTAACAACATTTTACCTGCGGGAGTGCGTTGGTGGCGCTATATGGCGTCACACCGCAAGATGTCAGGACGGTGTCTTTTTTGCTCAGCGACGAGATCTTTCGGACAAGTTTTTCCAAGTCCTTGACCGACAAATCTGTCGACAGACGGTCCACATCTTCATCGCCAGCATACATCCAAAGGGGGTTTTTGCGAGCTTGTAGAGGTTGCACCCTAATCCTAAGGAAATATGCCGTGATTTGGATACCCGACAATTCTTGTCCACGGGTATTTTGGAGCTCGTGGATGCATGTCATCAGTGCCTCTGTCGCCGCTATTTCTTCATCGTTAGCCTCTGCATCCCAGGACCGGCGGCGACAGATTTTTTCGGCACCATCAAAAGGAGGAATGTTATCTTCTACTGAGTTATGGTTCTACTCATGGATGTATAACCATTTTTTGCGCCACCCTTGAACTGAGTCAGGGAATTTGACGTCGAAGTATTCGACGTCAGGGCGGACGCAGATAACAACGCCGCCTATGTTATAGGCGACGCTGGCAGAGCCATTACGGCGACAGAGAAAAATACGTTTCCATATAGACCAGTTAGGCTGGACTCCAAGGAAAGACTCGCATAAGTTGATGAAGATAGAGATGTGGAGGATGAAGTTGGGAGTAAGATGGTGAAGTTGCAATCCATAGACAAAAAGCAACCCACGCAGGAAATCGTGAATGGGGGAAGAAATACCGTGGATGAGATGGTCAACAAAACTGACACGATACTCCATTGGAGGGCATGGATAGCTCTCTTCTTTGGGGAAGCGCAGCGAGTCTTGCTTCCTGCTGATCCCAAGCTTCTTCAGCAGGTTGATGTCTTGTTGGGAGATTTTGGATCTCTCCCACTCATTGTTCCCCAGATCTGTGGTCGCCATCTGGGATTCGGGCGTGCTGTGCCTGGTGAGCCGCGCGCGCGGTGGCATTAACGAAGGTGGAGGAGCAAAGCGCAAGCATGGTGGAGCTCGAGAACTGCAGGGAGCAATGGAGGATTTTAGCAGGGGAGAGCAGAGGAGCGGCGCAAGCGAAAGTGCGGAAGGAGGAAGACGATGACCTTAAGTAGAGGTGCGGTGAATCGACGCACCGTTGGATGGAGAAATTGTGATATAGATGGTGCACACGTGGACAAGGGGTAAAAGCGCAATTTTATTGAGAAAGGACGGAACAAGCGCTACAGTGCGTGCGCCAGTAAAAGCGGAGGACGTGTGTCCCCCACTTGCACGACGTGTCAAACAACTGGGGGTTCTGGGGCCACAAGACAGAGAGGAAGCGTTGCTCGCACCTTCCCAATACAGGAGGACGTGGCCAACATCAGCAATGATGTCATTGTACTAAAGGAAAAACATCGGCAGAGGTGATGTGAGAAAATGGCGACAGGAAAGAATGGCTGATAATTTTGAAGAGCCTTTGACCAAATACAAGTTTTTGATCAAATGCTCGGGGGCTACTTTTAAAGAAGGAAATTTTGGGTATGACAAAATAGAGATGACGGGAGCCTATGACCAAACGCAAGCATTTTTCATAGCCTCGGGGGCTACTCCCATCGGGAGCGCTGGTCGCGCACCCGATAGATATTAAAATCTCGAGAAGGAATAACAATATAGATACAGAGGGTACTAATTTGTGGAGCCTACAACCAAGTACAAAGTCCTTGGCTGTAGCCTCGGGGGCTACTCCCATCGGGAACGATGTTCGTGTGCCCGATGAAATTATATAAAAAAAAGAGAGAGGAAAAAAGAGAGGGAGAAGAAAAAAGAAGTGAGTATATTTCGAGTTATACAAATAACTCTACATATACTCCCATCGGGAGGTCAAGATAAGTCATTCGTTGACTCAATATAATGTGCTATTCCAACAGCCGAAAAAAGCACTCGACAATATATTCTCATAGCGCTAAAAGTCGCGAATAATCTCTGAATGCCGCAAAACTTTGCGAAGGTAAGACCCCAGATCCGTTCTGAGCGGCGTGGCACCGTCTCTGACGTCGGTTTGCTACTTTTTTCCGTATCAACAGATACGAAGAAAAATCCTAACGGACGCGTTAGGTACCCGATAAATATGACTGGGACTCGACAGAATGGTAAGACCTTAAGCGGCACCTGTCGAAGTTTACACCAGTATCCCAAGATCATGTCCAGGGACGTGACCTTGAAGTAGGTTTTTGCGGATTGCCACTAGAGCAGTTAGCTAGTACCTGATCCATCAGATGAACTAGCCCCAACTACCATTATCCCTGTACAATATATAATTGTATGCAATAAAATCGGCAAAGTTATTGGATGATTGTAAGGTTGGAGATTTTGCCTGATTCTTCGATTGAAGCAAAATCTCGGGGGCTACTAACATAGGCATCCCCAATGGGCCTGCCGAAGATACTACCCGGGGTTTACTAAAGGCCCACGAGTCGAAGAATATGAAGTTCGGAAGCCCAGTTAGTATTAAGGAAAGTTAAAGTTGTACTAGGAAATATAGAGACTTGTAATTCTACGGGACGGGTTAGAAACCCTCTCGGACTCTGTAAACTTGTGTATTACGAATCCCTCGGCTCCGCCTCCTATATAAGGGGGAGTCGAGGGACAAAGAAAGGATCGAATCTACTATCAACATAACCCTAGCTTTATCATCGTCGAGTACTTTTCGGCTGAAACCTTCGAGATCTACTTGCCCTCTACTTCTAGCAAAACCCTAGTCTACAATACGTAGGCATTGACAAGTTAATACCTTGTCACTAGTCCACTACTACTTCGCTTCCGCTACGTGTTGTGTTCGTTGATCATTAGATCAACTATTATTGTAATTTTGGATCATGTGATCTATTATTGTAAGACAACTATGGTTTGTCATGAATGAGGACTCTATGATATCAACTGTTATGTCTCGCAAAAACAATCTTCCTGGGATTGCGATGTATGGCATAATAGGCATCTGGACCTAAAAATCCGGGTGTTGATAGCTTACGCCATCCCTGAATGTTAATATTTATTTCGACCAACAAAGTATGAGGCATATGATATCTAGTTGATACCACTTGGCTCTTTCTTCCATTTTAGTGCCAATGATTAGAATGATTGGTCACCTATACACTCCGGGGTGGTGCAAGCGAGCCTGGTGTGATGGCACAAATATCAATCTCTCGTGCATCCTACATGGCCTCGCTGACACCATCCCGGAATGTTAATATTTGTTTTGACCAACAAAGTATGAGACATTCCATTTATTTCATACTAACTACTTCTTAATTGCATTGGCCTTTCTTCCATTTTAGTGCCGATGATTAAATTTTGTGGTCACTACACTTGGGGGAGGCGCCAGTGAGCCTGGTGCGATGGCACAAATATCAATCTCTTGTGCATCCTACCCGGCCTCACTGACGCCTTCCATAAATGTTAATATTTATTTCGACCAACAAAGTATGATGCATTCCATTTAGTTCATACTAGCTACTTGTCTCTTATTTGAGTTGGCACTTCTTAATTGCATTGGCCGATGATTAGAATGTTTGGTCAGTTGTACACTCTAGGGTGGGGCCAGTGAACCTGGTGTGATAGCACAAATATCAATCTCTTGTGCATCCTAATTGGCTTCACTGACACCATCCCTGAATGTTAATTTTTGATTCGACCGAAGTATGAGGCATGCTATTTAGTTGATACTACTTGGCTCGTATTTGAGTTGGACTTATTCGTTTATTTTGGTCTTTCTTCGAGATAGAGCCGATGATTAGAATGTTTGGTCACCGTACACTTTGGGGTGCGTAAGTGAGCCTGGTAAGATAACACAAATATCAATCTCTTGTGCATCGGACTTGGCCTCACTTACGCCATCCCTGAATGTTAATATTTGTATGAATTAAGAGTTGTATGTAAAACATTTGACACTTGGCACTATATATGTATCTCGATCGGGCTCTAAGTAATGTGATGATGATGTCTATATTATATGTGTGCAATGTACATGCTATTTATATTATATATGCATATTTCTGTATATAATCTGTATAATATATGTATATTGATGTATATAACATGTATGTGTATAGCAGGCAGTACAAAATCGTGTATAATACGAGCAAATTCTGTGGCGCACTGAACAATAATTCTGTGGCGCACCGAAGCACTGGTGCGCCACAGAAACCTTAATTATGTGGCGCATGGGCCGGTGCGCCACATAAATCTTATTTTTGTGGCGAAGTTTCTGTGGCGCACCGCCCATGCGCCACAGAATGTGCTTTTTGGTGCGCCACTAATGAGCCTTTTCCTACTAGTGACAATGCAAATGATTACAAAAGAAGCCAACGGAGCTCAACAGTTTATATACTGGATGAGACAGACTGAAAAGTGAAAAAATAGTGTATGATGATTGTAAGCCCTCAGTCAGTCGCAGCAGTGGCCGCGGGGTGGGCGAACCTCGGCTCAAATGCCGGTACCCGTAGGGTCTTCGAATTCTTCATCTCTAGTGTATGGGTATTGACGTCGATGAGAATAAAGGTCCTTTAGCCTGCCCTAGATTGATGTTCTTTCTCGGAGGAGCGTCAACGGACTGCAGTTTGGAGTTGATCGCCTGGGATTAGGTATGGCATGAAAGCGTCGTTCAGCGGCGGTGGCATCCTGTGGAGGGGATGATGTCAGAGCGTAATAGTGTCCTCGAGTTCTGCCACCGCCTGATGAAGCTCAGCTAGGTACGGCTTCGTCAAGTAAATTGCAAGTTTTGTGCCCCCCATCTCCGTCTTGCCAGAGTTGGGATGATCTCCCAGTCCACCTAGGTAGTAGCTTCTCCGGAGCGTGCTCGCCGGCATCTTCCTGCTATTGGCGCCTTCCTGGCCTCTGCTTCTACAAGTACATGTGTTTTTCAAGTTTTCTCCGACACGAGCTTCGCTGCGTCGGATGCCTATAGGTGGCATCGATCTTTTCTCACTACGCACCGCTGAGTGATGCAGGAGAAAGATGGTACTGACTTTTAAAGGATTCATGTTTTATTTATTTTTGTAAGGGTTCTCGAAAGAGCATTTCCCTACCCTAAATGGTTTTTGATGTTTGTTGACAACCTAAGTGATTTTAGCAGTGTGTTAACTATGTGTAGGTAAGTTTGATAAGAAGCACCAGACAGTAGGAGACCCGTCAAAAAGAGAAAAAGATCAAGACGGTGTCCTAGATTTTTTTTTGTTCTGTAATTTTAGGACACCGCACTATCAAGTGGGCTTGCTAGATGGGGGAGTAGGCAATTCACCTTGTTGCACAAACTCTTTTGCACCCACTAACCTTTCGAATCTTTAATGAAGGAGAGAACCCACCAAACTTCTCTTTGTTGCAACATTTCTAGATCTTGTTGTCCTAGGGCACAAATTTATGTGTGTGGGAGAGGAGATTCCAGCACTTAGGACCCTTAAATTTCCGGCCCGAAATTTTTGGCCTAGAAATTCCTGAGGATGGGCTGTAGCGAAATATATAGTTTAGGCCAAAATCTCATATCCTTTATGCCAAAGGGCCGGAATCTCAGGGCCCGGGAATTCATGGTTGGGTTCGCGCCTAGTTGCGCTCCACGCAGAAGCAAGGTCGGACGCTGCCAGTGATTTGGGCGAAGCATCTGCGCCAGAACAGAATACCCAGGCCTTGTGGATGGAATGTCCAGTCCCTAGGACGGAATTTATTGAGTTAGTGATGCAACACCGACTAGAAATATGGACCCCTATAAATATCCCCTTCTTCCCCAAGGCCGAATCACCGTTTCCACTCTCTCTCGCTCTCTCTCACTCACTCTCTCTCTCTCGCTCTCTCTCTCTCTCTTCCATTACGTTGAGCTAAAATCTTCTAGATCCCCTTCCTTGCAACTCAATCTTGATACCCTTTTGGGATTTTAGGGAGAAACCCTAGGTCTGCACTTCCACCAAAGAAATTTGAATCCCCCCATTCCATTGAGTACTCGTTATTCTTGGGTTCCTTTAACCATAGACGGAAGAATATGTCCTCGAGGTTTGCTTTGTGTTTGTAAAAGCTTCGTGATTGTTTGTTGGGAGCCTCCAATTGAGTGTAGAGATTGCCCAAACCTTGTTGTAAAGGTTTAGGTTGCTACCCATGGTGGTTTGCTCGTCGGATAATAGGATGAGGCCTCCGTGACGTTGGTGACATATGTGGTGCCACACCCCTCCAACGTGTAGACGTACTTTCCTTCGAAAGAAAGGAACTACGGGATTTTTTTTCGAGAAACACAGTACAAACGCATACGCTCACATACACACGCATACACTCACCCATATGAACGCACACACGCACAGCCTACCCCGATGAGCATCTCCGGAAGACTAAGCCAGATTATTGAATCCTGAAATTGATAAAGTCACCACAGATGCCTCGCTGTTGACGGGAACGTCGCATCCCACTGGGCCTCGGTGTGTTTCCTCTGATGTTACTTCTATCCTTCACCATCCTTTAGAGCATCTCCACCGGCGCCCCCGATAGCGGCCCCGATAGCGATTTGGGGGCCGGGAGTGAAAATGGGCTCGCACCGGCACCCCCCAAACGGCGCCGGCCAATTTTCGAGCCCAATAGAATCGCCGGCAACGCCATGCCGGCCACTTGGCCAAGGGCGCGAATCGGGCGCGCCGGCGCCTCGCGAGGCTGAAAATTTTGGGCGTGGGAGCCGTCTGTCAGCCACACATCCCAAAAGTCAACGCCAGCGGGGAGTGGTGGGGCCGACGCGTCAGCGGCTCATTCAATTTTAACCTAACCGTTGCCTACCTCGCGACGGGAGTTATTGGGGCGCAGCGGCGGTGCAGTTTCCGCAGAGGCGCAGCGAACCATCCCGTCGTGCGCGCCTTGCTCTTCGTGCCGCCGTTAATGAGCGCCACCGCTCCCCCGCCTCCATCCGGCCTATAAGAAGGGCCGCCTCTCATCGTACCTCTCACACACACAAACCCTAGCGCCTCTCTCCCCAACCCTAGCTGCCACCATCTGAAAAGACGACGCCATGTCTGGTCGAGGCCGAGGTCGCGGACGTGGTCGTGGCCGTTGCCGCGACAAATATGCACGCACGCCGTCGCCTGCGACACCGTCGTCTTCATTGCCGGACATGGACGAGGAGGGGCCCGTGTTGTTCGAGTTTGTCGTCGTCCTCAAGGGCGACCCACACAGCATCCAGAGGCTGCCAGACACCTTCGCCGACATCGTCGCCGGCGACGAGCACCCGGGCTCGCTGCATCTGCGGGAGGCTACCTGCGGCTTCTGCCGGTGGATCGTGGACTACGACGCGCGCGGCAAGATGTACCTCCACATCGGCTGGGAGAAGTTTGCGCGCTACCACCGCCTCCAAGCCTGCTTCGTGCTCATGTTCTCCTATTTTGGCAAGAGGGACATGACCATCAAGGTGTTCGACAAGACGCGTTGCCGCCGCCACTACCACGGCTACAACACCGAGGAGGACGACGACTGAGTGTTGTTTCTTCACAGCGAATATCGGCACGCATGTTTTTGGATGTTCTTCCTCGAAAGAACCAACAGGGGCACCCTCACCAGCTGGATTTTCCAGTTTGGGTGACTGGGTGTGCCCTCGAGTGTCTTTCTTGGCAGCGAACACACGAAACCTGCGATGACCGGCCTATTTAGGTTTAGTTTTTTTGCAATGTTTTATATTTGTGTCAACCATGGTTCAAACTATGTATTAGTTTGTAGAAAGCCATGTTCCAAACTATATCTTCATGTAAACCACGTTCCCAATTATGTATTAGTTTGTGGAATTGAATGTTTCTTCTCTTTATTCGATTTTCTATATATTTATTTGTGATTTTAATTCAAAATATCTATCAGGGCCGCCGGTTTGGAGACGCCAGTGTAGAAACAGCTCCCCCAAATAGAGTATGCAGTGTCGGCGTCCCTCAAACAGAGGTCTGCCCGGCGACTAGTTGGGGCGCCGGTGGAGATGCTCTTATCACATGTTTCGTGTTGATTAACTACTTGTTTGTATCTTGCCATATAGAATTGTCCATATAGTTGCATATCTAGACAATCCATATTCTTGGGAGCGGAGCGTCATGGTTTTTTACACAGAGGTGACGCTAGGAGTAGGGGATTCCTTTCTACATCCGCTGAATGCAACCCTGCCGCAATGCAGCGAGACCCCGCAGAACCCAAATGCAGCAGTGACTGACTAGCGGTCTCTGAAGTGCACCGCGCCCTGGAGCGGACGTACGCGGGAATCGGGTGGCTTTTGTGCCAAAAGTGTCAGCGTGCAGCACCTCGTCCACCTCACAAAAACACACACAAAAAAACTCAGGCCTTGTCCGGTTGCGCACTGCCGGCCCCCGGCCCAGCATGCGCTGCAGCATCAGCATGGCCTTTGCTCGTGAGAGATGCCAAAAAGCAAAGCGACATATTTTTTTTCCTTGAGGAATTGACCGGGGATATCCAATCGAGAGGATGGCGCACATCAAAAAAGTCTGACGCCTTGCTGCAGCTAGCATCCTCTCAATCGTGTCTCACTGCACAAATCTCCGTTACCAGATTCTCTCCCTGCCGCCCTCTAATCGGATCACCGGTCCAGTATACCCCTCCATATCTGCTCTAGCTCCAAATCTACTAGATGGACCCAGCGCGCTCTGCTGCGCCGGCCTCCGGTATTATCGTGTTGCTTGCGAGCGTTTAATCCAGGACGTACACCTGTACATTGTTATTTTATTCAGATTTGCGTTTAGACGTAGTGCGATGTGCAATTTTTTATCGGTGAATTTGAATAAGAAATGCATAAACATCTAGCAGATTAATTTCATTACACGTGCGTACATTACACGGCTATTGGTTTCTTGGACATGCGTAGACCGTTTCGATCTTCTAATTACAACAGCAAAATGTAGACATTGTGTACAAAAGGCTACTACAAATTGGACTTGCGGCAGCAGTGTCTAGGCGTTCATAGCAGCGATGCTAGGTAACTTTTATTTAGCAGGTGTCCTATGGATGAGGCGGTCGACTCCGAACTCCTTACAGCACGCCCCACTAATGATGGTTGTTTCCTCTGTGCTAGCTGCTAGGATTTCCGCAGTGGCATGTACTTCCTTGGTGGCTGCACATTTCGTAGAACGCTCGGTGGTGTTTGTCACGAGGAGGGGAGGTGCCTAGCATGTATTATCTCCCAAATAGTTTTACACGGAATGATTCATAAGTTATGTGATTGCTAAATAAATTGTGTAATGGGTGTTACCGGAGAGGAAATGCTGGCTTGTTGTATGCCGGGGCGAGTAGAATCTAGATCTAGATCGTCATCCACGGAGTTGTCGGCATGTACCTTTCCCTCTTGTTTCTCTCCCGTGTACTCGCATTTGGTGTGGTCGGCATGGATCTCTAGATAGCAAAAAGAAGCACACTCATATACCTTTCACTCACAACACGACATGGCTAGGAATAGAGGCTATTCCCATGAAGGCCGTGTTGTGTGTCTTGCATATCCAACGCTACCTTACACCCCACCACCTCGGGACTGCAAGCGGATCAATGGTGACACTTCTCTTCTTGGACATGCAGTTAATTTAGTTAAGAAAGTAGTGCATGAATAACTGGTTACGACAAAGAAAACATTAAACACTGATTATGCAATCATAGTTGTATAGTCACAAGAATTCAGATCAGACATACTCAAAAAAAGTTTGAAGTATAGACCATCCAAGAAAATATGCTTCCACGAAAACTGAAGCAAATTCTTGCCTCCATGGGTTGGTGTATGTTTAAGTTTATTTGCTCAACCAAAAATAGAATCAGGTGAAGACACCTGTTGCAAAACGTGTATCAAAGATGCAGGAAAATAATATAGAACCAACTCGAAAAACCAACGCCTAACTCACTAAGCACCCTAATATACCGAAGCAACAATGTACCGTAACTCCGGAAGGGGTGAAACATGTGATACCCGCTGCACATGGTTAAACTCAAAATAGATGAAATTTGCTCACAATCCCTCTACTTCTCCCACTTTATCACACACTTCAGATTTAGAACTTTCTATGTAATGTGCACCTCTTTAAGATATATGGGAGGGCTGTAAACAAAGAAGAGATATTATTAGTCATCTCTCTTTGGCCCATTGTTTGATTATGTATTATCATAAACGGTTGCTTGTAGATAATAACTAAAATATTTTACATGGTCATTTAAATACATGAACATCATATAAAAAATTACCAAGACGTGAAATCTATCATATATAACCCATAATAACCAAAGTATAATAATTTTCTAATCCTAGCTCCTACCTTAAAGCCTAATGGTAAACAATAACATATAATTGTCACCTGTAGTAAAAAAAAATTCTATGGCCTACCTGCATAAAATGAGGTATCACAAGCAAATGATCAAAGAGGTAGTGAGAAAGTATTAGCAAATAAATCTGAGGGACATCCATACATTTTATAGGTCAAGACAGGAAAAACAACAACAACATGATGCTTTCTATTTATCAAACATTATCAGGAAATGATAAAGAAGTGTGTCGATGTTAGATTGGTTAATTTCATACTTCATATTGACAAAGAAGAGGAGCCCGTTTATCTTTCTGAACCGGACTCACATAGAAAAAATATATTTTTCTAGCTGATGAAAATATGCCACATACATTTTTTTTTACTTCCAGACAATGATATGCCAATGCATATAATCAATAACATTGTATAATTGCCATGCATACGTCAAAGTGATCAGGCCAGAACAAAGCCCCATCAGTACAGAAAATATGTATTAATGAAAGCCTTGTTATTACATCCTATCCCAGGTTACTTTGTTACAATGCCTCAAAGCATTTACAAATAATTTTCCCGTAGCCATTGCCGAGGATGGTCCCGCCGTTGTAGTACCTTGCGAGGAGGATGCTAGCCACAATTTAGCCATCCCATAATAGAGGGACGCTTTCGAATATAATTAATTAAGTTTATCCACTTGTTCTCATAAAGGATGAGTGGAGAAATTTAGAGTTTATTTGATTTTTCTTTTTTAATTTATTTGAAATTTGAAAGTGGTTGCAGTGTAGTATCATTGTGGTCCTTATGAAATTCTGTATCTTTAATGAAATCGAAAATTATATCATTTGAGTGTAACTGACTCTGGGTTGACTATGGTTTAATTAGGTGTGATACTAATTAAGTGTCTCGCGACAAATTAAGTTTTTTGCGACACTAATGCGAACATAATTATGGCCCTCTTGTCGTGTTGTAGTGAAACCTCGACCCGAACAGAAGCACCAGACTAATACCAGCGGCGGCTTCAATTTTTCAAATTTCCTATAAGAACTTGAGAACACACAACCAAACTGTGCAGTATATAGACCATTACAAATGAATGGATTTAGCTAGTGACAACAATTGTCAAGAATTTTAAATAAGAATACAAAAAGGTATCGGTACAAATTTGGCTTTACAGATTTCTCATCACCTACTCTTATTGTTTGTGTACATAAGACCTTTCCCTTTCTCCTCATTTCCCTCAACTTCAATCATTCCTCAATGAACCTTATGCTGGCTGTGCAACCAGGCCCGGCGCTGAGCCGGTGCATCCGGTGCAGTTGCACTGGGCCTCCGATCACCAGGGGCCCCTTAGCTTGGTAATGCTGGGTATATATGCAGCTAGGCTCGTTTGGAGAAAACGAAAAGAATCAGCCCTTTTGCTTGTACGTGTAGACAAACAAACGCAGCTAAACTTATTCGCAAAAAAAAACGCAGCTAAACTTCATCGTGAACCGTGAAAGAAATGAAAGAACGACTGCATTGACTTCTCTCCTCGGCCCTCGCAGCTTGAGCGTTAAATATCTCCAGCTGACATCTGTAGCAATGGGGGCCCTTTTCTTTGTCTTGCACCAGGGCCCCTGACAGTTTAGGGCCGGCCCTGTGTGCAACCTTTCCAATCAACACATTTGATAGCAATGGTCCGTCTCATGTAACCTTTCGAATCAACACATTTGACAGATGGTCCGGCTCACAGTGGTGGATCCAGGATTTTATGTTAGGGTGGGGCAACCATGAATTTTTTCTTCAATATTACGGATATAGCATGCCCATGTACATACATTTAAGTCTAAAACTTGCATATAAAAATATTACATACTGCAAATACTTAAAAGAGATGCAATGTCACTCCTCTTCATGTTTCAACTGTTCTTCGGTGCTAAAAACACAAATTAATTAATCAATTCTCTTATGACATTGAGTCAATTTCTATATTCATGGATCACTAATGAACAAATATCACAATTCTAGAATAAAAAACTACACAAATTGAAGAAGAGCAAGAGAGCTAGCACCTGACGCACACAGAATGGAATTTGAAAATGGAAAACTCCTCCGCAGATTTTGCCCTGTCCTTAGAGAGAATGCTTCTTAATTTATCAGCAAGGACCACAGTGTGCCACCGGCCGCGCTTTAGGCTACCGGTGCCTGCAGCCATCTGTCATTGCCCTTTGTATGACTCGCCGGTGTCTCACCTTTGGTTCTTTTCCTGGAGATGCAGATCGCATCAGCAATTAGGGCCGCCCGTGTGTCTACTGCCCGCCGATCGAGATGCCAAGATTGATCGAGTCTCGATGGGAAATAGGAAGTTCAGCGGATGAGGAAGACACAATGTCTAGTGGATGGATTTTTCATTGCCTAGCCTAGCTCTAATGCATTGGTCTATCAGAAGACAATAATTACTATGGGCTAACATGCAAATTTCTTAGGGTGGGGCAACCACCCTGTTGGCTTCGCCCCTGCCGGCTCATGTAATCTTTCGAATCAACACATTTGACAGCAATGGTCCGGCTCTTCAGATAGCTGAACATTCGAGTAAATGTCAAACTGTGCAATTATTAGTTAATCGCGCCATTAGCAGAAATTCAGCCATTTGGCAAAGTAACTGCAGCCCCTCACGAGCACTCCCATTCTTCCTCCTGAAAATCTTAAAAAGGTCGAACACACGATTTCAGCAGGGCGCCTTTGCCCGAACAACCACCGATCTATCAAGAAGCTGGCGGGAGATGCAACAACTCACCACGTTGCCATTCATCTCACGCTTCTGCAGGCTTGAGCAATCAAGATAGCTGCTGTCCTCTCTAGACCCAGATCGAGCCCTTGCCGCCGACATCATCGGCATGCCACTGCACCTGGATGACAGACTGCCGCACCTCCTTCACCTCCTTGACATCCAGCTCCTGCACGAACACGGTTCGTCCCCGGTTCTTCTTCCAGCGGCACGACTGCTGGCCATACGCGCCGACGACGTCTTCCACGCGCATCTCCACGGACCACGGCGGCCCATCCTGGCCCAGATCAGGCCTGAACCTCCACCTCGCGCCCCTTGCGAGCCTTCCGCGTAGACTCACCGTCACCAACCTACATCTGCAGCAGCAACTCCGCTGGAGAGGAGGCCGTCGCCATGGTGGCCAGGACCACCCCGCTACACATCCCGCCCCGCCCAACCGCCATGGCTGTCTACCTGCACGAGCTGTGCGAGAAGAAAAAGAAACCCGCCGCCGCCGACCGCCAGCAGGCTTTGCCCAGCGGCGTGAGCCGACGGCGGCGAGGGAGGAGGAGGGGGTGGGGTGGCGGCGGCGGCGGCGCTGGTTTAAGGTTCCGCCCGAGCCGCTCCAGGAGGAGCGACGCGGGTCCGGACTGGAGATGCGGGGGCAGAGGGATAGGAGATCATCGATGCTTCGAGGGCGACCTTGATCGTATCCCACGCTTTTTCTTAGGATGAACCGACTCTCCAGTCTCCACAAGGCCACGATTGAACGCCACGTCCCAAACAAACCGACCCTGCACAGTTGGCCCAACGATAACGACGTGCGAATCAACCACAGCGCGTCGGAATACTGGGAGCTTAGAACTCTTTAGAGATTTTACATCCCAGTTCATATATGAACAGGAGAAGCATAACAAAATGCTGTGACTGAATATGAGTTAGGTGTTTCCACCAATTCATGGCCGTGAAAAGGAGCAAAATACAACTTCACTCTGACACGGGATAGCTGCCCCAAGTTGTGTATGTTCAGAGAAATGGTGTATGTGTTCAGACTTCAGAGGCAAATCCGACGCCCACCCAGGCACGCCTCAAAAAAATATCAGGAGTTCAGGACAGTGCAAAGAATTTATATTTGGAGTAGCAGCTCAAAGCCCAGGACAACAAAAATAAGGATAGTATGTGAATGCTGTTATTCATCTCGGTTCAGTTTTTACAGGAGCAACCAACTGAGTATAAATAACATTATAACATAAATTAGCATCCGGCTTGGTTTTCGAGTGTCTGAGAATACAGCAACTCGTTCAAGCCGATACTCATGGGACACAGAAAAACCAGAATGGCTTGTATATGTAAAATGATATTATTGTGAGCTCTCAAACGTTGAAATTCCCCGAAAGCTTTATGTGTTTCTCCCTCCAGGCAGGTCAAACAGCTCAGGCATATGTGCATTTGTGAGCTTGGTCCTTTTAGTGATCTGTTTCTGCTTCTTCTTGGCCTTCGGCTTCTTTGGCTGGCCATTGATCTGCGCTGCCGCACGCCGCTTGGTTGTGTCGGTTGCTGGCTTGTGGCCGTTCTTCAGGAGCTCCTTCTCAATGTCTATCATGTCCCGCGGCAGCTCTATTTCCCGGTACAGTTGCTTCAAATCAGCATCAACCTTGATCTTTGATTTAGGATCATTCGGGTACGCAATGTCTTCCTGGGAGTCCATGCTTGACAGCCACCAGATGTCACCAGAGGCTTTCAGAGACTGTAAACAGAAATTGAGACTTTAGCTGTGTGTCAGATTTCTGGGCTGAATTTCTGCTTTCCTAATACCTTTACATCTGATGATGATGCAACAAAATACTAAATCCAGAAATACACACTGCAATACATTGGGCATTTGGGCATATACAATCCATAACGAAACAACAATGCTATTTATTGAACAGTAAACCATCTGCCTAGGTCCAATATATATTGGAACTGCCCTGTCATGCTTTGCTGCTCTATTTGTTACATAGAAGAAAGACCACTACAATGAACCACCAGTGATTTAATCGATTCCCTATTATTGTGTTTCATTACTAGGAAACGCTGTTTTCCAGTAAGATAATTCAACAGCCACGAGATACCTCTACCTCTGTATATTCTCCACTGGTTCAAGATAATCAAACATGAAATTATGTGTTTCACCAACTTCCATTTTTTACAAGCGGTGAACTGACCAGCAGTTGTAATACTCCAATAGCCACTAACTAAGATTGTGCAGAGTTCCACAGTATTTTCATGGCAAACAAACACTAGTCTAACCTGCAATCCACATTTATATAGCATTCAATATAATCGGGTAAGAAGAATTTAAGAACATAAACAGTGGAAGCCCCAGTAACCATACTTGTACATAATATGCATATAGAAGCAAGGTTTCAGCCCAAACCTTGGAAAACAAGACCACTGTAATTTCTAAGTCTAAACAGATTCAATTATTTCTGCCATCAAACTTGATGCAACAACTTGCAAAATACTTGAAAACACACCAGGCTTCTCAAATCTTAAGCAAAGAATAACAGTATCACCTGTAAGTCTTCCAATACAGTTGGATACGCATCCTTGACCTCCACAACAGGAAGACCCTCAGGATACTTTCTAATCAAATAAAGCAGTTGATCTTTTCCATTCAAATCATGCTTGGACTGCATAAGTACAAATACCAGGTCAATATGCATCCTAAAAATGAGTGAGGTGAGCGATTGTGAGGACTACCAAACTCTAGAGCATATTAAGGGAAACTTCATTAGTGAAAAGGGATCTCGTCATGAAGATTTACTTGCCCACAAGATGAATCATACAATATTCGTTACAGTTTAAGCTGTTGCAAGATTGGGCTGACAACTTAAAGGGACTGTGTGCTAGGCATCATCAAGTGTGTCTGTGCTCCTTGAGTGTTCAGTGAGAGAGAATGCAGTTTTGCAAGGGATTAACAAATTTGGTGTCTTCTCCATGAATATATTACAGTTTGTTTATCGAGGTATTAATTTGTTGACATGGTTAACAAAATGACAATATGATACTCAATGCATATACCTTGTACGAGAAACGCTTCCCATCAAATTGTACTTTGAGATTGTTCCTCAGGCTGTCAAAGACGGCCTTGTTACTATTAATTGCAACATACGTTGCATCGTTTATTTGCTCTGCCGTATAAGCTTGTCTTGTCTGCAAGTTCAGAAAACACAATTATTTCAGAGAGGGCACACTATAACATGAATTCCAGAATAAAAGTTGGAAAAAGTCATTTTCTGTTCTTACCATACCACGAAGGCTGTCATTTTGTGCCAGTAAGTTGAAATATTGCTCGACTAGAGTGTGCAAAGTTAGGTGCAAAACCATTTTCAGTCCAGAGAAAAATTGTTATTTTTGCCTAAGGACAGCTAGCATCTGATAACTGTGCTGGAGAGCCCTTATATAATTAACTCTACCACAGTGCCAGTATATTATCTTCTATTTGACACACACACAAAAAAAGGAACAGCAAAATCATAGTACATCACTGCTCAGATCGTTTCATCATTATCCAAAGAAATAATTCAAGCAGTATTTTTTTTTCAAAATGAAAGACATCATACATAACGGTCAAATGTAACCAAAGAATGACCTCGTCAAATACTCCCTCCATTCCACATTAGTTGTCACTGATTTAGTACAACTTTGTATTAAATCAGCAGCAACTAATATGGAACAGAGGGAGTAATTAACAGCTTGCTTTGCGCAATCAGTTACACAAACTATGTTACAAGGCTAAAGCAGCAAAAGAAAAAAAAAACTATGGAAGACAAGGCAATCTCATCAAGTTGAACTTGTGGCAAATTACCTTGTAAAGAAGCTCAATTACTAATTTGATCTGTGCTCCAACGGGAGACTTCCTAATAGAATTGATGTGCTGAAGCCTTTCTGTATCATTTGAGAATTTAATAGCCGGTGTCTGTTTTGCTGGAGCCAACGGAGCATTCACTGGCCGAGACCTCGAAGAAATTTGCAGCTTCGAAGTTGAAGCCTGGGTTGCAGCAATGCTGGATAGAGTAGTCTGGCACCTCTCCTGCTGCTGCTTAAATTTGCTGAGGCGCTCATTCAGAGCCATCTGGACAGGAGATTGTAATACTACTTGATTAGTTATATGGCAGACAACAATATACATAATTACCAAGTATCTGTATGGCCTGAGCGAAATAAAAAGAACAAGCAATGCGCAAATTTCAATTTAAGACCCAATTTAAGACAATAGAAATGCACCAGACAAGAAAAGCATGTTGAACTGGCCATAGTCTTGCCACGTTCATTTCAGAATTGAAAGACTATGTTCATAGATAGACACCATCGTTAGTTACCCTACCACCCTGCTATTGTTACTTATATGTAGCATCAGACGTAACCCAGGGCATATGACATTCATGTATCGCAGAGGAACTCCACGGTTTCATTCGTTCAGCACAGCAACATAGCCATCGAAGGGGACCGACCACTCCGCTCGTTCCAAAACGGTTTGGTCTATAGGATCCGACTAAATCCCGTCCAAAATTCTCCGATCCAGATCATGAGTTCCGTCTACGAGACCAAAAATCATGATCTCAGGCAGGAGAGCAATCAAATCGGATCAAATCGAACAACATAAACAATTATCACGTGTCTGTATATATGAATCTGAGCAACACAAAAATGAGCAGGCAATGCGTAAATTACAATTTAAGACAGAATGAACAATAGAAATGCAACACAGACTTGAAAAACAAGGCTATCCGGCCACGGTCCTGCCACATTCATTTCAGATTTGAGAAACTATGTTTCATAGATTAGGTTATAGTATGTACAAGTTTTAAGGTGTTCCTAATCACCATCGTTAGTTAGCATACGACCCTGCTATTGCTACTTTTATGTAGCATCAGACATAACCTATAGCATGACAGTCATGTATCCTAGTAGAACGCAACTCCACGGTTTCATTCTTTCAGCACAGAAACCTAGCCATCGGAGGGGACCGACCACTCCGCTCGTTCCAACACGGTTTGGTCCCTATAGAACTCTACTGAATCCCATCCATAATTATCCGATCTTGATTTCCGTCTACGAGACCAAAAAATCATGATCTCGGGCAGGAAAGCAACCAAATCGGATCAAATCCCGTCCATAATTATCCGATCTTGATTTCCGTCTACGAGACCAAAAAATCATGATCTCGGGCAGGAAAGCAACCAAATCGTATCAAATCGAGAAATGGAGGGATCTCAGAGTAGGTAACCCATACTGGATCCGCGACGGCGGGACCGATCCGGCTCGCTCGACGCGCCTTTGGGCGACCTTCCGGCGGCCGCCGATTCCCTGGGGGGCTAGGGTTCCTTGGGCGAAGGGAGAGAGACGGACGCCTAATTTTTCCCCTCTGCTCAGTGGCTGGTAGCTCGCTGGGAGACATTTTTGTGTTGCTCAGATTCATATATACAGACACGTGGTAATTGTTTATGTTGATGGTGTTGCTTGATATTGAGTTGATGGGGTTGCTTGCTCTCCAATTGGACTTTCAGGTTGTGTTTGTGAGTAACAAGGTTAAGGAAAGCGGAAAAAAGTGTTGCTTACGCGCGCTAAAGCACATTGCGGAGGCCTTCCGCATCGATTGCATAAGCGCTTAAGCAGAGAAAAGCGGAACAAAGAGGAAAAAAGTGCCGCTTGTGCACGCTGAAGCACTAAGCGGAAGGCCACCGCACCAATTACGCTTAACGCTTTCATGAACCTTGGTGAGTAACCAAAACCAACTGTGTCCAAGAAACTTTGGTCACCATCCATCTGCAAACAATGAACACACAGGCAATCTCTATATATCAGACCACAACACCTCCCCAATTCTGTAGCAATTTCTACATACATCAAACTCTATATATCAAAAAATGGATACTAGCAAATCCCCTTCCTTTCCCGTGCAGGCCGCCCTGCACGCCGCCAGCCACCAGCAATCCCCCTCGTCCTCCCCTCTCCAGGCCGTGCGCCGCCCAACTCGAGGCCGCCCCGAGCCCCTCCCTCCGCGTCGGCCCCTGTCCAAGCCGTGCGGCGCCCCGAGCCCCTCCCTCCGCGGCGGCCCCTGTCCAGGCCGTGCGCCGCCGCCGGGAGATCCCGCGCCCCCAGCCGCCCCAGCACTCCCCCTCGTCCTCCCCTCTCCAGGCCGGGCGCCGCCCAACTCGAGGCCGCCCCGAGCCCCTGCCTCCGCGTCGGCCCCTGTCCAGGCCGCGCGCCGCCGCCGGGAGATCCGACGACCTGCCGCCCCAGCCAACAACGGGAAAAAAGGGGGGACGAGAGTGCATACCGGAGGGAGAGGGAGAGGGCACTGGCAGCCGGCGAGCTGCGATGGCCTCCGGCCGGGCGCGGGTCGAGGGAGTTTGTGGTGTCCCTATAATTGGGGATCACCACAGCGACTGAATTGGAGAGGAAATTGGGGCTTTAGGATTGGGAGAGCAGCTAGAGGGGATGAGGGAAGCAACAGAGGATGAGAGTTTCAGTTTCTTTTCGTTTAGGGCATCTCCAACCCAACGACCCAAACGGACATGTTTTCGCGTCCGATTTTGGCTGTCTGGGTCGGCCTCCGGAGACGCGGATAGACGAGGACAGACGAGGACGTATGTGGCATTTTTTGTTGCCCAACGCACAGTGAGACTCAAATCACTGTTTCTCTTCTCCACTACATACTAGTACTAGTTGACATGAACCAGCCCCGGCGAGTCCACCCCGCCCGGCCCCGGCGACCTCCGTCCCGCCCGTGCCCCGCCCGGTCCCGGTGCCCGCCGCCCCGCCGGCCCCGGCGACCTCCACCTCGCCCGTGCCCCCGCCCGCGCTCGCCGAGTCCCCGGCAGCCGCGCCCCGGCGACCTCCGCCCCCGCCATGCCCCGCCCGGTCGCCACGCGTCCGACGGGTCGCTGCGCCCGGCGACCTCCGCCTCCGCACGTGCTCCGACGCGACCGGCGCCGCCCCGCCCGTGCCCGTGGGTGGTCGGCCGTGCCCGCCGCCCCGCCCGCGCTTGTGCAAGCTCGCGGCCGACGCGGCCGGCGCCGCCCCACCCCCGCCCGTGCACGCCCGTGCCTGCCCCCGCCCGTGGCTGACGCGGCCGGCGCCGCCCCGCCCCCGCCCGTGCCTGCCCCCGCCCATGCACGCCTATGCCCGCCCATGCACGCCTATGCCCGCCCATGCACGCCGTGCCCGCCCGCCCGTGGCCGACGTGGCCGACCGCATGGAGGCGCGGCCCGTTCCTCGCCGCGTGCACGCCCCATCCGCGCGGGGAGGAGGGCAGAGCGGGGCGGCGGCGTCGTGGCGCGGCGCGGCCGGCGGCACGAGTCTTTGCGGCCGACCACGGCGAGCTCCGTCCCCAAGCTCCGTCTCTGCGAGCTCCGCCGCCGTCTTGCTCGGCGGCGTCGAGGCCGGCGGCGCTCGTTCGCCTCGGCGACTTCAATGAGGCTGAAAAAAAAAGGAGATGGCGGCGGCAGGAGCCTCCAGGCGAGGGTGGCGGCGGATCTTGGTTACACGGGATCCAGTCCGGCGAGGAGGGATGGAGGTTTCCATGGGAAAAAGCAATCAGAGGAAGACAGGGGAGAGAGAAGGGTGGGGGCCTATTTTGAGTCACTGCTAGATGGGCCAGGACGCGGACATACGCGGATACAATGGACGTCCTCGTTCGTCCGGCTCGCCCCAAAAGTCTCCCAAATTTGAGCCAGCTTTGGGTCGCGCAGGACACCACAGCTGTCCGTTTTTAATTTGGGTCCGCCCGTTGGGAGCAGGTTTTACCTAAACGGACCCATCCGACGTCCGTTTTTTGCGTTTGGGTGCCCGCGCTGGAGATGCCCTTATTCCACAGGCATCCATAGTACACAGGGGACTCCCCTTAACAGCCACGCAACACACATACAAGTGGGGCCCGCGGGTCCACCACTGAAACCTCCACGTCCAGCTCATCCTGGACCTCCTTGTCCACCGTAGGCGATCCCGTCGTATCCGTAGGTGTGACACTCATCCCGAAGCCAGGTCTTGTTCCTCGTCCCAGAGTGCCGCATCAGGATAGCGGTGCTTGAGAACGTAGTAGTCTTCCCAAGTCGCACACTCCTCCGGCATATGCGCCCAACGGATCAGCACTTGTGCTGTTGTTGCGTTGCCCTTGCGCACAAGTCGGCGCTGTAGAATGGCCACTAGAACTGGTGTGGTAGCCATCAAGTCCGGCACCGAAGGCAGAGCACTGTAGACAGGAGAATAGTTGGCAGTAAAAGGTTTTAACTGAGAAACATGAAAAACTAGATGCACCTGGGCGGAAGTTGGCAACTCCAGTTTATATGCAACAGCTCCAATTCTATCCACGATTTGATACGGCCCAAAATACTTGTAAAATAGTTTGGGGTAAGGTCGATTGACCACGGACTGTAACTTCAATAACACCTGCTCCCCCACAGAGAATTCTCTCTCAGTTCGATTCTTGTCAGAATATGTCTTCATCCTTTGCTGAGCACGCATCAGCTAGGCACGAATCAATTCCGTGTGAGCTTGATATTCCAGAGCTGATTCCGCCACCGGAGAAGAATCAGTGACCACCAAGTTAGGCATAGCACCGAAATTGGGCTCGACGCGGTACAGGGCCTTGAAGGGGGTACAACCAAGAGCAGTGTGAAAACTTGAATTGTACCAGAACTCCGCCATTGCAATCCATTTCCTCCAATGCTTCGGATTGTCCTGGACGACACACCTCAGGTACTTCTCCAGACACTGATTGACGAGTTCGCTTTGACCGTCAGTCTGTGGATGATAGGCAGTACTGTAGTGCAGTTGCGTGTCCAAGGCTTTCAACAACTCTCTCCAGAAATGGCTGGTGAAAATATTGTCGCGGTCTGAAATTATGGTCAGAGGAACACCATGGAGACGGACAATCTGATCAATGAACACTTTTGACACAGAGGCAGCTGTATACGGATGCTTCAATGGTAAGAAATGGGCGTATTTTGTCAAGCGATCCACCAGAACAAGAATAGTGTTTGCATTTTCTGACAGAGGTAACCCTCAATGAAATCCATGGTGATTTCTGCCCATGGTTTCGTTGGAGGAGGTAGAGGTTGTAGTAATCCAGCCGGTTTGGTATGAGTGTGTTTTGCTTGCTGACAGGCACTGTTTCACGAAATTCTTTACTGCCAATTTCAAACCAGTCCAAAAATACAACTGTTTGATACGCTTGTATGTTGCTTGAATCCCCGAGTGCACACCCACATCACTATCATGTAAATATGCAATGATCTTGGTCTGTAGGGCAAGGTTCTCGCCAATGAAAATCCTATCCTTGTAATAGATTAAGCCTTTATGCAGGGCATAGCCTTTATCCGACGGAGAGTGGACTGCCAATTCTTGAAGAATAGTTGAGGCGTTAGCATCTATTGCATATGAGTTCAAAATCTCTTGAACCCGGTCCGGTTTGCAAGAAGAAATTGTTTGTGCCTCGAGGACGTGGCCCACTCGAGACAAAGAGTCTGCTGCACCATTATCAATGCCTTTCTTGTATTTGATGGTAAATTGCAAACCCACCAATTTTGCCATAGCTTTCCTTTGCAAATCCGAAGTCAGTTGCTGATCACACAGATTGACAAGGCTTTATGATCTGTCAAGATAGTAAATGACCGAATTTGCAGATATTGCCTCCATTTGTCAATTGCCATAATAACCGCCAAAAATTCTTTCTCATAAATGGAAAGCTTGTTGTTCATAATCCCCAAGGCTTTGCTCATGTAGGCAATTGGGTGGCCTCTTTGCATCAACACTGCACCCACACCTGAGTCACAGGCATCAGTCTCGATCGTGAAAGGCAGCCCAAAATCAGGTAAGGCTAAAACAGGTGTACTGATCATTGTTGTCTTCAACTGATTGAAAGTTGTTGTAGCTTCATGTGTCCATTGAAAACCCTTCTTAGTCAGCAATTGAGTCAAGGGTTTAGTGATGATGCTGTAATTTTGCACGAATTTACGGTAATACCCTGTCAGGCCCAAGAAACCACGAAGTTCAGTAACTGTAGTTGGTAATGGCCATTGTTCCATGACAGCTGTCTTGTCAGGATCAGTTGCTACACCTTGATCCGAGATGATATGCCCCAAGTATTGTATGCTGGTTTGGCCAAAGCTGCACTTGGATATCTTGGCATAAAACTGGCTTTCCCTTAATTTTCCAACACAAGCTTGATATGTTTCAAATGATCCTCCCATGAAGGACTGTAAATGAGAATGTCATCTAAGAAAACGATGACAAAATTCCTCAAAAAAGGAGTGAACACCTCATTCGTAATGCACTGAAACGTGGCTGGGGCGTTCGTGAGGCCAAATGGCATGACTCGAAACTTAAAATTATCGTGGTGAGTTTTGAAAGCGGTATTTTCTTCATCTGTTGGCCTCATTCGGATCTGATGATAACCTGCACGCAGGTCCAACTTGGAAAAATACTTTGTGCCGGCCAATTCATCCAAAAGCTCATCCACGATTGGAAGGGGAAATTTGTTTTTGATGGTGAGCTCATTGAGTCGACGATAGTCGATACAGAATCGCCATGCTCCGTCCTTCTTCATGACCAACAGAATAGGAGAAGCAAAAGGGCTCATGTTGGGTGAGATCAAGCCTGCAGCTAGCATCTTGTGAACTTGTCGTTCTATCTCGTCTTTTTGTAATGGAGAATAACGATATGGTCGGGAGTTGATCGGTCTACCATCGGCTTCCAAGGTTATTGCATGATCCAAGGCTCGCTGCGGAGGAAGAGTGTTGGGTTCAGAGAACACATCATCATAGTCATTCAGCAAAGACTGTAGATCTGGTGCTACTGCAACTGTGCTTACGGTGTCTGAACCTGACAAGGGGTCTAACACAGCCATAGCCCATACTTCATTCCCTGCCATCCATTTCTGAAGTTGATCAACAGATAATTCAGTGACAGTAGTAAGAGACTTCTCCATCATACCTTGTAACAGAATTTGCTTGCCCCCATGTTGGAATTCAAGGGTTTTTAGCGTCCATTCACAAGTCATTTTACCACAACTCTTTAACCAATCCATTCCTAACACCACATCATAAGCTCCCATGTCCAATATGCGCATATCAGTGTTGAATGTGTGGCCTTGAGTCCACCATTGTAACCCTGTAACTTGCTCATTAGAAACTAACATCTGCCCATTGGCAAGCTTGACAGGTACCGCTAGTGCCAGTGAAACTATGCAACCAGCTCGAAGAGCGAATGACTTGGTTACAAATGTAGTAGTGCTGCCAGAATCGACAAGAAGGATCATCACCTGATTGCCAACAAGGGCCCTGAGCTGAACTGTCTCAGGTGAAGTGGTGCCAGCTAAGGCAGCCATAGAAATATGACAGCATGCTGAAGCTTCTGTACCATTGGTGACTTCAGTTAATAACTCCAGTGCCAACACTGCCTCATCTGACAAAACCTGCCCAAACTCACCAACTTCAATTGTTAGAAGTTCTCCCGAGCGTTTGCACTGATATTCCTTAGAGTATTTGTCACCACATTAAAACATAGATTGTTAGCGCAGAGAAAATCACGCAGCTGACGTTCTCTGTTGAAATCATCAATGCCTTGCTTTTCGGGCCACTCTTGGCGCTGTGTGGTATTGCCAGGACCTGCTGTTGGTGGATGTTTGGTTGGCGCAGCCGGTCTGGGCTTGGGTCTGTGATGCTCTGCTTCCTCTTCATGTATGCGAGCGAGAGCTGCAGCACGAGTGATGCTCTTTGGGGCTTGCAGACGAACTGCACACCGAATGTCATCGCGGAGCCCAAAAATGAACTGTGACACGAACCAGCGAGCGCTGAGACTGTCATCGACAGAGATCAGGTGGTACATACACTCTTCAAATGCCAGCCTATACTCTGCAACTGTATCGGTCTGTCTGAGTTGCATCAATTTGGACATCTGACCATCAAATTCATCATGTCCGAATTCCTCAACTAGTGCTTGAACAAAAACATCCCATCCAATCAACCGAATTCGGCGCTTGAATGACTGAAACCACAGCGCGGCATGACCATCGAGATGTAGAATGGCCGAGCTAACCCAGTGATGCTCAGGAATGCGGTTGTCGTCGTGGTGAACAGACAGATGCCATGGGATGGCTTAAGTTGGGGCCGAATGTGCGCTAGAGGATTAGGGTGAGGGTTTGGTTAACACAGGGAAGGATTTTGGGTGGAAACCGGTATCTTTCTTGATGAACTAGGCCTTGACCAGAGGTTGAAGATGAACAGTACAAGCACTATAAACTAGGGTTTCTCTGTCTAATGGATCGTCTAATCTATCTCCCCGCGCAGGGGTGTGCCCCCTTCCTTATATAGGGGAGAGGGTGGCTTACAAGGGAAGGAACCCTAATGGCATCTAGTGTGATGTAATCTACTTTATAAAGCTTCTTTGGTCCGGATGACTCCGGTCTTGACTTTAATCAGGGGGTGATGACCTCCTCCGGAACCTTTAACGTCATGTTGGTCCTTTGGCGTCAGGGCTTCGATTAAAGTTACTTTGCTTAGCTCATCCTTGTCCTCTAGTCGTGGAGAGAATCTTTGACCAGAGTGACGATAGGCTACAGTGAAATTCATACCGGCACTCCGGTACTCTCATGTTTACCGAGCTCCGATATAATCCTCCTGGGATACCGGTAGGTTTTTACTTGGCTCTTGCCAGCTTTACAAAACCATCCGGATTGACCTCCAATCCGGTAACTTAAGAGAAACATGGCAAATTTGCCATGCTTTGGCCTACCGGGGGCCATTCTCCCGACATTAGTCCACGAAGCTGGTATAGTCCGGCAGACTATGTCTGACGGACCATGCCAGGTTCTTATTCCAAACGTACCGGATTAGTTCTTCCGGTTTCCATTTAAACTCTTCCGGCTTCTTTGCCGGACTTAGACCATCGTATCATTCTCAACTAAACCATCCGGTATCTTTTTCCGGTAGCTTCGCTATTAAAGTCTCCTCGGCGAAGTCGAGAATATCTCGGGAACTTCGCACGACAGAGACATGCGCACTGTGTCTGGCGCGCCAGTGTCAGTGGTCAAATCGTTTCGACTCCCGCGCACGCAATTAATGCGCCGCACCGGATCCGCGCGGCCGCACCGGATCTCTGTGAGCCTCGTGTGGCACCTCGCCAGCTGCGCGTGTACCGCTGCGCCACGTTGCAGCCCACAAGGAAAGTGGAACGGGTCTGCCTGCGACCCGGCCTGCGAACCCTTTGGTATAAAGGGGCGTGACGGTTCCCTTCCGTCACCCACCTCGCATTCGCCCCCATTTCTAGAGCAGTTGCGCCCGTTGCCGTTTGAGATCCTCTCGCCGCCGTCCGCCGTCGAGCCCGTGCTCTCTAGCGAATTCTCGCGCGAAGGCCCCGCGGAGCTCGCTCGTCGACCTTCGTCAAGCCCCGCACCCGCAATCTTCGTCTCCAGCTTTGAGGAGCAGCACGGCTTCCTCTTCTTCTCCGCTCGTCGCCATCGTCCGTCTCCTCTCTCAACTCCGGCGAGTTGTTGACTCCGTCGGGCCTCCAAGTCTTCGCCATCGCCCTCTGGTTAGTCTATCATATCTTGCATTCTCTTACTGTTTTCCGTTCGTTACTAGCGCGGTAGAGTATTTATCCCCCCTTTTCTTTTCGTTTTCCTTTCCTTCGTAGATCCTCGGGAAGGAGTAGATTCAGGGAAACTTGTTTTTAGCCCACTTCGACACTTAGAAAAATGTCAACCGAAGAATCTCTTCCGGATCTCTCTGCCGGTGATGCGCGTGATGTACACGTCCGTTGGGAACCCCAAGAGGAAGGTGTGATGCGCACAGCAGCAAGTTTTCCCTCAGAAAGAAACCAAGGTTATCGAACCAGTAGGAGCCAAGAAACACGTGAAGGTTGTTGGTGGAGGAGTGTAGTGCGACGCAACACCAGTGAAACCGGCGCCAACGTGGAACCTGCACAACACAATCAAGATACTTTGCCCCAACGTAACAGTGAGGTTGTCAATCTCACCGGCTTGCTGAAAACAAAGGATTAAGCGTATCGACTGGAAGATGATGTTTGTTTGCAAAGAACAGTAAGAACAATGATTGCAGTAGATTGTATTCAGATGTAAAAGAATGGACCGGGGTCCACAGTTCACTAGTGGTGTCTCTCCAATAAGATAACTAGCATGCTGGGTGAACAAATTACAGGTGGGCAATTGACAAATAAAGATTCAATACATATCAACGATGATTACTATGAGATTTAATCAGGGCATTACGACAAAGTACATAGACCGCTATCCAGCATGCATCTATGCCTAAATAATCCACCTTCGGGTTAGCATCCGCACCCCCTCCAGTATTAAGTTGTAAACAACAGATAATTGCATTAAGTATGGTGTGTAATGTAATCAACACAAATATCCTTAGACAAAGCATCGATGTTTTATCCCTAGTAGCAGCAGCACATCCACAATCTTAGAACTTTCATCCTTTGTCCAGTTAAATGGAGGCATGAACCCACTATCGAGCATAAATACTCCCTCTTGGAGTTACAAGTATCAACTTGGCCAGAGCCTCTACTAGCAACGGAGAGCATGCAAGAACATAAACAACACATATATGATAGATCAATAATCAACTTGACATAGTATTCTATATTCATCGGATCCCGTATTGTGGCTCTTGGTACAGGGGTATTCGCGACGAAGGCTTTAAGTAGGCGGAAGGGTAGGTCAGGAGGCGGCGCGAGGGGCCCACACCATAGGGCGGCGCAGGGCCCCCTCTGGCCGTGCGGCCCTATGGTGGCGGCGCCTCGTCGCCCCACTTCGTTATCCCTTCGGTCTTCTGGAAGCTTCGTGGAAAAATAGGACCCTGGGCGTTGATTTCGTCCAATTCCGAGAATATTTCCTTTGTAGGATTTCTGAAACCAAAAACAGCAGAAAACAGCAACTAGCACTTCGGCATCTTGTTAATAGGTTAGTGCCGGAAAATGTATAATAATGCTGTAAAGTATGTATAAAACATGCAAGTATTGTCATAAAAGTAGCATGGAACATAAGAAATTATAGATACGTTTGAGACGTATCAAGCATCCCCAAGCTTAGTTCCTACTCGCCCTCGAGTAGGTAAACGATAACACAAATAATTTCTGAAGTGACATGCTACCAACATAACCTTGATCAGCATTATTGTAAAGCATATGAGATGAATGGAGTGATCTGAAGCAAAAGATTGCTAACAAAAGATAATGACTAAACAAATGAATCATATAGCAAAACTTTTCATGAATAGTACTTTCAAGACAAGCATCAATAAGACTTGCATAAGAACTAACTCATAAGCAATAAATTCTTAGTAGAATGAATTGAAGCAACACAAAGGATGATTAAGTTTCAGCAATTGCTTTCAACTTGGAACATGTATATCTCATGGATATTTGTCAACATAGAGTAATATAACAAGTGCAATAAGTAAACATGTAAGAATCAATGCACACAGTTAACACAAGTGTTTGCTTCTAAGATATAAATAAGTGGGTAGACTGACTCAACATAAAGTAAAAGAATGGCCCTTCGCAAAGGGAAGCATGGATTACTATTTTTGTGCTAGAGCTTTTGTTTTGAAAACATAGAAACAATTTTGTCAACGGTAGTAATAATTCATATGTGCTATGCATAATACTTCCTACAAGTTGCAAGTCTCATGCATAGAGTACTAATAGTGCTCGCACCTTGTCCTAATCAGCTCGGATAACACGGATTATCATTGCATAACATATGTTTCAACCAAGTGTCACAAAGGGGTACCTCTATGCCGCCTGTACAAAGGTCTAAGGAGAAAGCACACATTGGATTTCTCGCTTTTGATTATTCTCAACTTAGACATCCATACCGGGACAACATAGACAACAGATAATGGACTCCTCTTTTAATGCTTAAGCATTCAACACAGATAATACTCTCATAAGAGATTGATGTTGTATGTCCAAACTGAAACTTCCACCATGATACATGGCTTTAGTTAGCGGCCCAATGTTCTTCTCTAACACATGCATACTCAAACCATTTGATCATGAAATCGCACTTACTTCAGACAAGACGAACATGCATAGCATCTCACATGATATCCAACAAAGGTAAAAAGTTGATGGCGTCCCCAGAAACATGGTTACCGCTCAACAAGCAACTTATAAGAACTAAGAAACATAACTACATATTCATCACCACAATAGTTTTTAAGCTATTTGTCCCATGAGCTATATATTGCAAAGATAAAGGAATGAAATTTTAAAGGTAGCACTCAAGTAATTTACTTTGGAATGGCAGAAAAATACCATGTAGTAGGTAGATATGGTGGACACAAATGGCATGGGTTTTGGCTCAAGGTGTTTGGATGCACGAGAAGCATTTCCTCTCAGTACAAGGTTTGGGCTAGCAAGGTTGTTTGAAGCAAACACAAGTATGAACAGGTACAGCAAAACTTACACAAGAACATATTGCAAGCATTATAAGAATCTACACTGTCTTCCTTGTTGTTCAAACACTTTACCAGAAAATATCTAGACTTAGAGAGATCAATCATGCAAACCAAATTTTAACAAGCTCTACGGTAGTTCTTCATTAATAGATTAAACTACATGATGCAAGAGCTTAAACATGATCTATAAGAGCTCAAACAATTGCCAAGTTATTCCAAACCATATGCAGCATTTTCTGATTCCAACCAAATAGCAATTTAATGAAGCAATTTCAGCCTTCGCCATGAACATTAAAGCATAATTAAGAACACAAGTGTTCCATATGAAAAAGCGGAGCGTAATATCTCCAATATAAGGATGGTGGGATCCAAATTTATTCAAACCAAAATGAAAATAAAAGAAAACCGACGCTCCAAGTAAAGAACATAAGATGTGATGGAATAAAAATATAGTTTCACTAGAAGTGACCTGATAAGTTGTCGATGAAGAAGGGGATGCCTTGGGCATCCCCAAGCTTAGATGCTTGAGTCTTCTTAAAATATGCAGGGATGAACCACCGGGGCATCCCCAAGCTTAGACCTTTCACTCTTCTTTATCATAGTATATCATCCTCTTCTCTTGACCCTTGAAAACTTCCTCCACACCAAACTTCAAGCAAACTCATTAGAGGGTTAGTGCATAATCAAAAATTCACACATTCAGAGGTGACACAATCATTCTTAACACTTCTGGACATTGCACAAAGCTTCTGAAAGTTAATGCAACAAAGAAACTCATTCAACATAGCAAAAGCGGCAATGCGAAATAAAAGGCAGAATCTGTCAAAACTGAACAGTCCGTAAAGACGAATTTTGCATGGGCACTTAACTTGCTCAAACGGAAAAACTCAAAACTAATGAAAGTTGCGTACATATCTGAGGATCACGCACGTAAACTTTAGGATTTTTTTGATTTTTTTACAGAGAGATCTGCGTGAATTCGTGACAGACAGCAATTCTGTTTCTGCGCAGCAATCCAAATCTAGCATCAACTTTACCATAGAGACTTTACTTGGCACAAAAACATGATAAGGAGAGGTTGCTACAGTAGTAAACAACTTCCAAGACTCAACAATACAGTAACAAAATAAAACATGGGTTATCTCCCAAGAAGTGCTTTTCTTTAACGCCTTTCAGCTAGGCGCAGAAAGTGCAAGTCAAGTAACATCAAGAGATGAAGCATCAACATCATAATTTGTTCTAATAATAGAATCAAAAGGCAACTTCATTCTCTTTCTAGGGAAGTGTTCCATACCTTTCTTGAGAGGAAATTGATACTTAATAGGGATTTCTATTTTCGTGCCCTCAGGTCCTTAGTTGTACCCAGTTTTACCCAGCTGCTTAGTTTTTCCTCAGTTTTACCCAAGCGTTTGTCTGAAATGCAGAAGGAGCTCGGACGGAAGGAATCCCATTTAGTTGACGTTGGTTGGTGCTGGCAAGTGGGGCCGCTGTTGGTGCCCCGCAGTGGACACGTCTCCACCTATCCAGATCATCTTGGGACCCACAACTTGTCCACGTTAGCGCGCCGGACCCACAGCTTACCCAGGTGACCGTTGCAAAATGGGAGCCCGAGCTAGCCCCGCGCCCGTGCCCGTGCCATTGCTTCCCCTTTCTTTCTCCGCGCCCCATTGTTCTTCTTCTCCGCCAGCGGCAGCCCTTCTCCGGCACGCGGGTGATGTCTAGTTTCTCTTCGACCTCCCGTTCTTCATGGCCGCAGTATGGACCCGTGCCTTTGACAAGATGCCCTGACTGCCCACGCCAGGAGCCTCTGAAGCGGTCGATCTGTAAGACGGACGAGAACGGCAACCGTGGACGTGAGTTCGTTGCATGCGAGAGCTTGCCATATAGAGAGGGGGATAAGGTTAGATCTCGCTCCAATTTCTCTATTTTCTCTCGATTTTCTTGTTATTCCCTCGAATTTGGGATTTAGGGTTCACGTTGTTGTTTTCAGATCTTGAAGAAATGCAGGCATTTCGAGTGGATCGATGTGTACGTTCAGAGGCTTCAGTTGCAGTAATCAATTGGCGCTATTGGGGGGCGCAATTTGGGAGGGGGGGGGGACTTGCTGTAGAGAATGCGGCGGAGAGAGGAGCCGTTCCGATTAGGGACCTTCCGATTATGCCTAATGCTCCCAATGCAGAACTGGTGGAAGTGAAGGGAGAACTGAAGAAAATGAACAAGCAGTTAAGGCAGCTGATCGAGTTGAAGAAGCAAGCTAATCTGATGGTTGGTTGTTTTTTTTGTTGTATAATTACAATCGGATTCTTATCATTGCTCACCAGGCGCTAGAAGTTGTTACAAGGGATACCTTGTTACAAATCCAGTATTCAGTTACATGTACTTGTAGTTGTTTTCAAAGTTAGTGTGTGCATTCACCGAAATTACCAACTATATTCCCTAAAAGAAAAGGAAAGCTAAAGATAGTTGATAATTGTTAGAGGGGTGACAAATAATGCAATCACCGAAATCCGCAAATATGTATGCCTCATGTTTATACCAAAATTATACCACTTTTAGGCCTTTCCAAAATACCAATACCATATCCCAAACTATATTCCCTAAAAGAAAAGGACAGCTAAAGATAGTTGATAATTGTTAGAGGGGTGACAAATAATGCAATCACCGAAATCCGCAAATATGTATGCCTCATGTTTATACCAAAATTATACCACTTTTAGGCCTTTCCAAAATACCAATACCATATCCCAAACTATATTCCCTAAAAGAAAAGGACAGCTCAAGATAGTTGATAATTGTTAGAGGGGTGACAAATAATGCAATCACCGAAATCCACAAATATGTATGCCTCACGTTTATACCAAAATTAAACCACTTTTAGGCCGTTCCAAAATACCAATACCATATCCCAAACTATATTCCCTAAAAGAAAAGGACAGCTCAAGATAGTTGATAATTGTTAGACGGGTGACAAATAATGCAATCACCGAAATCCGCAAATATGTATGCCTCATGTTTATACCAAAATTATACCACTTTTAGGCCGTTTCAAAATACCAATACTATATCCCAAACTATATTCCCTAAAAGAAAAGGACAGCTCAAGATAGTTGATAATTGTTAGAGGGGTGACAAATAATGCAATCACCGAAATCCACAAATATGTATGCCTCATGTTTATACCAAAATTATACCACTTTTAGGCCGTTTCAAAATACCAATACTATATCCCAAACTATATTCCCTAAAAGAAAAGGACAGCTCAAGATAGTTGATAATTGTTAGAGGGGTGACAAATAATGCAATCACCGAAATCCGCAAATATGTATGCCTCATGTTTATACCAATACTATATTCCAAACTATATTAAGTGGCAAACCCGTTATTGCATTCTCCACCGACAGAGAGAGAGAGATGGGTGGCCACGAAGAGAGAGAGAGAGAGAGAGGTTGACACGAAGAGACGGATAGGGGAATACTGCCCGTTAGATCAGTGGATCAACGGTTCGTGGAGTCGATCCGTGTGACAACGGCTCAACCAATCAGGATAAGTTTGGGCTTCTCAGAGCATTTGTGACAGTACTTGAGGGCAAAACTGAGTAGTACTAAGAATCCAAGGGCACATAAATAGTAAATAGACTAAGGGATTCAAACAAAAGAATTACAAAATGAAAAATGTGTGTTTTGTACAATATAATTCATATTGGGCTACATCAAATTATTTGTAATTCAAATATACATGAGTGTGACAATTTGTTGGCGTCAGAAACCCACCGGCGGGCAGCGACTGGCCAACACGGTAGAGCCGGGAATGACTAGGGCTGCGGCTGGCCCCAGTCCCTCAGAGCGACGGCCCGCAAAGCCTCCTGGTCGCGCGCCGATGCTGGGTCGCAAGGGCGTGCCACCTGACCTATACCTGGTCAGGAAGGTGTGGATGATGCCTCGCTTAGTTTCCTGCAGGGCACACACGTACACGTTAAATACGAGCCTCGATCGGCTCTCAGGTTGTCCTGTGAATCGGCTCAGGGAGCCGATTCACCCATGATTCGTCCAAGGTGGCCGAATATATGGTGGTCCTGCTTGATCAATATAAAGCGTATGAGATCCACGACGATCTAGGGTTTTCACCGCATAATCGGATCATCCTACTCACGATTGGGCCTCGCGCTCACGCACGGTAAACGTAAGCCAGCCCTAGACAAGGCCTAAAAACCAACACTAGGTTGATCCTCGGAACGTCCTGTCTAGGGGCAGCAAACTACACCCTGCATGCCGCTGGATCCTCCAACCCTTTGTAAGGCCTAACTATTGCAGATATTAAACTAATCCTTGATGAATCAAGGATCGACCATAACGGATCAGATCTACTAAATAAAGATCAAGCGGGGTGCCGCCCCTGCACCCATGATGAGGCACAAGGACGGCTAGACGCGCAAGGGTTGCACTACGCGAGCATATGATGCTAAGAACGATGCTAACCCTAACGCGTCTACGATAACTACGTTGCTCGCCATCAAAAACGCTTCAGTACGAGCAACGCATGAACAACTAGGCAGGCTTGTGCTGCCTAGATCGCGAGATGCGATCTAGGCAGCATGATGCTTACCGGAGGAACCCTCGAGACGAAGGAGTTGGCGATGCGCCGAGATTGGTTTGTGTTGAACGTTGGTTGTTGTTTATTCCATAAACCCTAGGTACATATTTATAGTCCATGGGACTTTCTAATGTGGGCGTGCACTAAACCGTGCACGAGATAAACTCTAATTTCTAAACTAAGATGCGATCTAATATGTTACAGATACACGGGCGGTTCAGCCCAACTTGGTAAACCAGGCCGATTCACGTATTTCTTCCACGTACAATCTTCACGTCCATCTTGATCGCGGCCCACCTCTGACTTGGTCAAATTCTGGTGATAACACATGCCCCCCTGGTTTTGGAAATGACATTTCCAAAATCATTATGCTTTTCTCTCATAGGGTCATGTCGTGGCAGAGCAGAACCGTCGCAGAGTCCCTCATCATGACAACTTGCCTTCTCAACTTCTCCGCACGATTTGACAGTTTTGGCACCACTTCCTCGGAAACTGCTGTGGCATTGAATTTCTATTATGTCCCCTTTTATTTAACTGCTACGAACAGTTCTCCTCTGCATCTTCTTCGCATTAGCATATCGAAAAGCCCTCCTGCGCCACGATGTCTTCTTCTTCCTCTGCTCCATCGGATCTTTCCAGCCAGTCCTCCACATCCCGCGAGCCGACGCCGGAGTACAACCCAGCAGAAGTCCACGCGGCCAACATCCGCCGCGCCATTGCGGCCGGGGAGGAGTCAGACCATGACTTCTCCATCTGGTCAGAGGACGACAGGTCCCTGACTGACGGGGAGAGCGATCTCCGCTTCCTTGCCGATAAAGAAGCGGTGGAAGAAAGCGAGGATGATCACTTCCCCTGGGATGGGGCCACCTCCGAGGAGGTGAAGGAGGAGGAAGAGGAGGACGACGACGACGACAGCTCCCCCGACGAGCCGCCGGCCAAGCGCCATTGCCCCTGGCCGGGAAATCTGAGTGACTTCGACAGCGACGACGACGACGACGAGGAAGACGAGGACAATGAAGGTCCTGCCGGCGGCCGCTGGAGCAGTGACGACGAGCCGGCCGGGAGCAGCGCCGACAGCGGCGATGATGGCGACGACGAGGGCAGCAACAGCCCGTAGATAGGGCCCTTAGCATAGGATCCGTAGAAGTAGGCGGGGCAATGTATCCCCTTTCGAGGGCAATCAGTTCTACTATGTAAGAAATCTTTCTTATTAATGAAGAGCTTTTCCCCAATTTGATTTGCCGATTTCCTCTCCCACTGACCTTGCCGATTCGTCCCCTTTGCCAATGCATAATGAGCCGATAGCACCGTATCGGTCCTTCAAGATTCGCCCTTCCCTTCTCCAACCGATGATTTTCTAAATTTGGCAGAAAATGCAGTATCTTCAGGGAAACCTTTGAACTTTCCCAACCAAACCTAATAACGTTCTTCAATAATCATCATTTGTGAAGAAGGTTGCAATGAAGGACCAGCCGTTGATATCCCAATCGGCTTTTAAACAGAGCAAAAACAAAGCATCCACCAGGCCTGTTGCCCCCCGAGCCTTACTCGAGGCGAGACTTAGCCGAACTAGCCTGGGCTTGATCATGCAGAACCAGCCGATTTGCACGTAAATCGGCTTGCAGAGAGCCTTCAAGGTGTGCTGCCCCCCGAGTTTCCTCAGTGCGCCTCTTTGCCCTTGCGAGTCAGATCGGCTCCCTTCCTTTGGTGGATCTGATGCGACCCAGCTTTAACTTGATCTGGACGCCCAAGCTGCCCTTAGCACTGTTCTTGAAGAGAAGATCTGAGCTGTTAAACCTCTCTCTTGAGGAGTTCTTCTATTGTGGCTTCTCTTCATAATTTACTAGGGCTGACCTTCTGGTTGGCAATTGTATTTCTTGAGTCGATGGCCATGCATCGGCTGCTTCTCAATTCTAAAGTCGATGGCCACACATCGGCTATGAAAAATTTAAAAATTTCAGGCCGACTTGTGTATCGGCCTCCATACTTAGTGTTTTATCCATCTAGGTGCCCCCCGAGCCGATTCTGTCAAGAGAATTGATGGTATCGGCTCTTCAGGTAGTCCCTGTTGGGTCAAACGTTGATCCCAGGCAGAATGGATGGTGAGGATAATTTTGGCCGATTGCTGGAATCGGCCTCCATGTTGCTTGCTCGGTGAAGGTTTTGTAATATCCCTTCATCAGTTTCGGAGGGCCGATCGCAAGGATCGGCCTCGCCATGTTGCTTATTGACGTAGTCTTGCTACTCGTCCATGTCGGCGGATAGAACCAGCCCAATCTCTGACTTTAGCACGTTGGTGTGCTTGCTGTTATCCATGTCGGGTGCACTGTGTAATCGTGGAGCACTACACCCCGCCGGACGAATGAACACCATGTTTGTGCCAGCCGATGTGTCATCATCGGCTCTCTTTTGCTTGGGGCGCCACTCTTTTCTTTGCGGTAGCCCCTCCTCATCCAGGGTCCTCTGGACTTTCGCAGCCAGATCAGGCCGCGCCTTCCTCAGCGTATGCAAGTACATCCTTTCGGCTTCCTCCAGACCGCGCAATCGCTGAACCCTGCGTTTTTGCGTATGGCTGAGACCGTCAGGGCACCACCTTGGACGGTGGCACCTGTCTTCTTCGTATTCCCCTTCGTCTTCCGAATCGTCGAGATCTTCCAACGGAGGGGTCTCAGCCCGTCGGTTTTGCGGTGGGAGAGGCCCTAAGCGCTCGAACACAGATACGTTGGCTGTCTCCTTCTTCTTCCGGTTGCATTCTGGGCAGTTGCCGATTGTTGGTAATCGGCTCATTCCTGAATCCCAGCAGTGTCTGAAGAAGGGGCAATGCCAATGCCTGTCCGTATCGTCCTGCTCCCTGCCATGGCGCTCCTGTCGCTCCTTGTCATGATTATACCGGTGATGCCTTTCGTCGTTTCTGGTCAGACGACCTCTTTCATCATTGTTGTTGTATCGCCGGCGTTGGTCATATCGACCAACATACTTGTTGAGGAGGTGATCAGAGAGGGGTCGTTGGTATCTTATGTTCTTCACTTCCCCCTCTGTGACGTAGCGCTTGCCATCTTGACGGAGCCGATCGCATGGAGCGGCCCCCTCAGTGTCCTTGCTCTGAGAGCAGCTGTCCTCATCCCCGTCCTTCTCAGAGCGGTGTCCAAGCTCTACCATACTGATGTTGGGTGAGAAATAACGGTGGCTCCCTCCAAGGGGGGTTAACTCCTCCATGTTGACGGCGGGAAGGGGTGTGTGTCGACCTTCATGGCGTGCGGTTAAAAAATTAATCGCCCATTTTCTATCGCCACTTGGATCTGCTGACGCCACACCCTGCAGTCGTTGGTGGTGTGGGTGAACGTGTTATGCCACTTGCAGTATGGCTTTCCGTTCAGCTCTTGCACCGTAGGAAACTTGTGGCCTTCGGGTACCTTTATGTGCTTCTCCGCGAGTAAGAGGTCGAAAATCTGCTCGGTTTTCGTCACGTCGAAGTCGAACCCTCTTGGAGGCCCTGGCGGCTTTACCCATTTGCAGGTTAAAGGGCCTGCAGCTCGAGTCCACTCAGCTACTGCGACCTCTCGCTCTCCCGTAGGACCTTCATCTTCGCCTGCGTCAACCATGGTAACCACGCGCTTGAATTTATCTTGGTAGATATCCGGGTGGCGTTGCTCATATGCTGACAACTTCTGCACCATGTGTGCTAATGAAGGATAGTCCGCCTGGGAGGCCACTTCCTTGATCGATGATGATAGACCCACCACCGCCAATTCGACTGCTTCCTTTTCGCTTACATGAACCGAATAGCATCGGTTCCTAACGGTCCTGAAGCGCTGAATGTATTCGGACACCGTTTCTCCGCGCTTCTGTCGTACTTGGGCTAGATCGGCAATGCCAGCCTCGGAAGCCTCTGAGTGATATTGCTCGTGGAACCGTTCTTCCAGCTGCTTCCAGGTCTGGATTGAGTTCGGTGGCAGCGACGTGTACCATCCGAAAGCCGATCCTGTGAGGGACTGCGAGAAGTACCTCACGCGCAGCTCATCTGACGCTGAGATCATGCCCAGTTGTGCCAAATATCGGCTCACATGCTCGATGGAGCTGGAGCCATCTGATCCGCTGAACTTTGTGAAGTCCGGGAGCCGATATTTGGGTGGTAGCGGGATCAATTCGTACTCATTGGGGTACGGCTTGGTATAGCCGATCGCCTTTCTCTTCGGCATCATGCCGAACTGATCTTTCAGGATCGTACAAATTTGATCCGCAGTGATGGCCGCAGGTGCCGAACCCTGAAGGTTCGTCGGAGTGGCGTACTTAACCAGCCATGCTTGTTTCTCTGGTTCTGAGCCGACTGCAGGAGCTGGGCTCGGGAGCTTTGTCGGGGTGGCGTACTTAGCTAGCCACGTGTGCTTCTCGGGGTCTGCCTCCGACGTTCCTCCTGCTGCCCCAGAGGTCCCTGCTATAGCCACCTGGTTCGAGGGTGCCCAGGTGCTGCAGTCTGGCACGTATGCACATGCGTATCCGTGCGGGATCTCCTTGGGCGCGTCCTGTAGGAACTGGTAGTCACTGGGATCACCACCAATCTTGTAGACGACAAAAGCCGATGAGTTCGGCGCTTCGGGCGCTGCCAATGCGAATGGCAGCGGGGGACGGGAATGGAGCAGTGCTTCCCCTTGGTGAGTCCCTAGGGCTGGTCCTGACGGAGAGTACTGATGGCTCATGATCTCCTGGATCACGCGCAGCGCGACGCGCTCCAACGTATTCACCAGGCTCTCAGAATGGCGGTGCAGCGAATGAGCCACCATGAAGTTGATCTCCTGACGCAGCGACCTGGTGCGTTCTTCGGACGGGGTGGACAGGTCCACTCCATCAAGCGCGCCTTCAGGTGTGAACCCCTTCCATCTGATGCCATGGGAGCGGGTCCTGTGGAAAGAGCCGATTAGGTCGGCTTCGAGGGCAGACTTGATCTCGTCGTACTTCTTCTTGAGCTCGCCAGTGAGATCCCCGTACGTGACCGGAGTTTCTTCTGCCACTTCTGATGAAGACGGTATGGTGTCTTTCGCCATCTCTGATGGTTGTCGTTGAAGATGTGTCGTTGAAGATGGTCCCACCGGGCGTGCCAGAATGTGTTGGCGTCAGAAACCCACCGGCGGGCAGCGACTGGCCAACACGGTAGAGCCGGGAATGACTAGGGCTGCGGCTGGCCCCAGTCCCTCAGAGCGACGGCCCGCAAAGCCTCCTGGTCGCGCGCCGATGCTGGGTCGCAAGGGCGTGCCACCTGACCTATACCTGGTCGGAAGGTGTGGATGATGCCTCGCTTAGTTTCTGCAGGGCACACACGTACATCGTTAAATACGAGCCTCGATCGGCTCTCAGGTTGTCCTGTGAATCGGCTCAGGGAGCCGATTCACCCATGATTCGTCCAAGGTGGCCGAATATATGGTGGTCCTGCTTGATCAATATAAAGCGTATGAGATCCACGACGATCTAGGGTTTTCACCGCATAATCGGATCATCCTACTCACGATTGGGCCTCGCGCTCACGCACGGTAAACGTAAGCCAGCCCTAGACAAGGCCTAAAAACCAACACTAGGTTGATCCTCGGAACGTCCTGTCTAGGGGCAGCAAACTACACCCTGCATGCCGCTGGATCCTCCAACCCTTTGTAAGGCCTAACTATTGCAGATATTAAACTAATCCTTGATGAATCAAGGATCGACCATAACGGATCAGATCTACTAAATAAAGATCAAGCGGGGTGCCGCCCCTGCACCCATGATGAGGCACAAGGACGGCTAGACGCGCAAGGGTTGCACTACGCGAGCATATGATGCTAAGAACGATGCTAACCCTAACGCGTCTACGATAACTACGTTGCTCGCCATCAAAAACGCTTCAGTACGAGCAACGCATGAACAACTAGGCAGGCTTGTGCTGCCTAGATCGCGAGATGCGATCTAGGCAGCATGATGCTTACCGGAGGAACCCTCGAGACGAAGGAGTTGGCGATGCGCCGAGATTGGTTTGTGTTGAACGTTGGTTGTTGTTTATTCCATAAACCCTAGGTACATATTTATAGTCCATGGGACTTTCTAATGTGGGCGTGCACTAAACCGTGCACGAGATAAACTCTAATTTCTAAACTAAGATGCGATCTAATATGTTACAGATACACGGGCGGTTCAGCCCAACTTGGTAAACCAGGCCGATTCACGTATTTCTTCCACGTACAATCTTCACGTCCATCTTGATCGCGGCCCACCTCTGACTTGGTCAAATTCTGGTGATAACACAATTATGGCATCATTTAGACAAACTATGTTTTTGGGAAAGATGTTTTGCAAAGGGGTTTGGGTGGAAAACCATGCATCTTCATAGCTACACTAGTGATTCTGAGAAGTGGCAATTTGTGGTAAAACTTGATTTATATATGTTTGTTAAGGTTTTCTAGGTGGCAGGTTGCGTAGGAAGACTCCATGAGTAGTTGCCACTATGTTTTTATTTTTTTGGATTTTTTTGCGCATGAAATGACTCAATTAGCTATGTTAATCTCATTTGTTGACTCTCTGTTGACCAGCTACTTGAAGGTAAAACTGAGTATATTGCACTTGCCAGTCTAAGTCCTCGAGGGGAAAACTGAGTACAGATAAAATTTCTGTATAAGGCCTGAGGTTATAACTGAGTACACCAAACGTCCCAGGGTTAGACTCGTGTAGCGGTGCACGCTGCAGCCGTGCATAGCGGACGCGTGTTGCGGTACACGCCACCTTCGTTTTTATAGAGCCCCTCTTTCTCTCCCTCGACGCACATTCTCACTGGCTCACTGCAACCGCCTCTCCTGTCCCATCATATTCTCCACAACCGAAGAAAAAACCCCGAAGAAAACCGCCGGCGATGGAGAAGAATGAGATGCCCATTGTCGGCACATCAGCCGCCGCCCCCGTCCAGGCCCCTGTCGCTGCTTCCAACGTAGCAGCCGGCGCATCGGCCGCCGCCCCCGTCCAGGCCCTCGTCGCTTCCAACGTAGCAGCCGGCGCATCGGCCGCCGCCCCCGTCCAGGCCCCTGTCGCTGCTTCCAACGTAGCAGCCGGCGCATCGGCCGCCGCCACTGTCCAGTCCCCCGTCGATTGGGACCCGTACGAACCAGTGCAGTACGACGCGCCGGAGAACCCCTACGACACCACCATCGTCGACTACGAGCCGGAGGTAACCCTTTGTTCCCTTCTTCTTATCTCATTTCAATCATTTTGTGTTAGATCTAGCGTTATTACGGTTCGTCTGTTCCTAGTTCAATCCTTTTGTGTTAGATCTTGCGTTATTACTGTTCGTCTCTTCCTAGTTCAATCCTTTTTTGTTAGATCTTGCGTTATTATCGTTAAATGCATTCCTAGTTCAATCCTTTTGTGTTAGATCTTGCGTTATTACTGTTCGTCTGTTCCTAGTTCAATCCTTTTGTGTTAGATCTTGCGTTATTACTGTTCGTCTGTTCCTAGTTCGATCCTTTTATGTTAGATCTTGCGTTAATAGTGTTTGTGATTTGCTTTTGTTTAAGATTTGTGCCGATGATGATGAATATTTGGGCATCCCTAAATTGATTCAGGGTTTGGTCAGTAAACAATTGGTGTGTACAAATTTGTTGTGCATGATCTTTGGTTTACTGACTCAAATCCTGGATATATGTGTGTCCAATGTAACTGAGGCTACCTCTTTTTTTCGAGCCCATATTATCATGCATGATTTTTTGCTCACTCTCTGTTCAATCATCGTTGCAATTGACTCTGTGTTTTTTGCACGATCTTTGGTGCTACGTGACAGGTGGAGAGCAGCGACGTCGACAGCGACGACGAGTCCTTCCACACCAAGACTCGTCACGTCCTCAGGAGGCTGCAGTCCGGCCATTACGATGGCCCCTTTGCTCGAGGCATTTACAAGTGCCCCTTCTGCAACAGGAGGCTCCGCGACACCGACTTCAACTCCCTGGTGAACCATGCTGAATCCATTGGCAGATGTGGCGCTAGAGTTGGAAGGACCGTGAACGTGCATGCGTACATGGCCAAACACAAAGCACTTGGGATTCACCTGCGCAACCTCCAAGCGAGTCACACGCGCTACCTGGAGGCGTTGAACGTGCCTACTGCACTCTCTGTATGTGACTGCTCTATCTGTAGAGCAGCTTAAATTCATGTGAAATGTAGCTTATGTTGGATCTATCGGTACTACTTTTGGATCTGTCCTGAATATATCTATGCTATGTTGGTTGCTGTATGCAGCTTATCCTATATTTTCTCTCTGGATTTGTGCCCTAGATTTCCTACCTGATTGGGTAAAAACGAAGGCATAAAGAAATGAATGGCGTTAAAAAACAGAAGGAGAAGCTGCTCTAGATTTGCTACCAATTTGGGCTATCAAATATGAATGAGATCGAGCGATAGAGAGGAAAAAGGTACATTGAAAACTGCTAATCTGGGCGAAAGAGACAGAAACCACTCGTGCCCCCGTCCCGGACCCACACGGCTCCACACGCTACGGCCCCACACGCTACGGCCACACAAACACGGCCTCGTCCTGTCCCACGCGGTCCCTTCCTACCAGCCCCACACGACGCGGTCCCACACGACGCGACCCCACAAACGACACGACCCCACTCGTCAGCACGGAACGGTCAACTTAACGGATTCCTTCCGTCCGAGCTCCTTCTGCGGTTCAAACAAATGCTTGGGTAAAACTGAGGAAAAACTAAGCAGCTGGGGAAAACTGAGTACAACTAAGGACCTGAGGGGACGAAAATAGAAATCCCTACTTAATATTACCTTCCTTCATATCAATAATAGCACCAACAGTTCGAAGAAAAGGTCTTCCCAACACAATAGGACAAGATGCATTGCATTCAATATCCAAGACAACAAAATCAACGGGGATAAGGTTATTGTTAACCGTAATGCGAACATTATTGATCCTCCCCAAAGGTTTCTTTTTAACATTATCAGCAAGATTAACATCCAAATAACAATTTTTCGATGGTGGCAAGTCAAGCATATCATAAATTTTCTTAGGCATAACAGAAATACTTGCACCAAGATCACATAAAGCATTACATTCAAAATCATTTAATTTCATCTTAATGATGGGCTCCCAACCATCTTCTAACTTCGTAGGAATAGAAGCTTCAAGTTTTAATTTCTCTTCCCTAGCTTTAATGAGAGCATTTGTAATATGTTTTGTAAAGGCTAAATTTATAGCACTAGCATTAGGACTTCTAGCAAGTTTTTGTAAGAACTTTATAACTTCAGTAATATGACAATCATCAAAATCTAAACCATTATGTTCTACAGCAATGGAATCATTGTCACCAATATTTTGAAAAATTTCAGCAGTTTTATCACAAGCAGTTTCAGCAGTTTCAGGCAATTTTGCGCGCTTTGCACTAGGAGTAGAAACATTGCCAACACCAATTATTTTACCATTGATAGTAGGAGGTGTAGCAACATGTGAAGAATCAACATTACTAGTGGTGGTAATAGTCCAAACTTTAGCTACATTATTCTCTTTAGCAAGTTTTTCTTTTTCTTCTCTATCCCATCTAGCATGCAATTCAGCCAACATTCTAATATTATCATTAATTTGAACTTGGATGGCATTTGTTTTAGCAAACCTAGCATCTTTAACTTCCTCAGGCATAACTTTCAGTTTTAAAAGATCAACATCAAGAGCAATACTATCAACCTTAGAAGCAAGAACATCAATTTTACCAAGCTTTTCTTCAACAGTTTTATTGAAAGCAGTTTGTGTACTAATAAATTCTTTAAGCATCACTTCAAGACCAGAGGGTACACTATTATTATTGTTGTAAGAATTACCATAACCATTACCATTATTAGAAGGATATGGCCTATAGTTGTTGTTACCATAATTGTTCCTATAAGCATTGTTGTTGAAATTATTGTTCTTAATGAAATTCACATCAACATTTTCTTCTTGAGCAACCAATGAAGCTAAAGGAACATTATTAGGATCAATATGAGATCTACCATTTGCAAGCATAGACATAATAGCATCAATCTTATCACCCAAAGAAGAGGTTTCTTCAACAGAATTTACCTTCTTACCTTGAGGATTTCTTTCAGTGTGCCATTCAGAGTAATTGATCATCATATCATCAAGAAGCTTCGTCGCGGCGCCCAAGGTGATGGACATAAAAGTACCTCCAGCAGCTGAATCCAATAGGTTCCTCGAGGAAAAATTCAATCCTGCATAAAAGGTTTGGATAATCATCCAAGTAGTCAGTCCATGGGTTGGGCAATTCTTTACCAAAGATTTCATTCTCTCCCATGCTTGAGCAACATGTTCATTATCAAATTGTTTAAAGTTCATAATGCTACTTCTCAAAGATATAATCTTAGCAGGAGGATAATATTTACTAGTAAAAGCATCTTTACATTTAGTCCATGAATCAATACTATTTTTAGGCAAAGAAAGCAACCAATCTTTAGCTCTTCCTCTTAATGAGAAAGGAAACAATTTCAGTTTTATAATATCACCATCTATATCCTTATACTTTTGCATTTCACAAAGTTCAACAAAATTATTAAGATGGGCAGCAGCATCATCAGTACTAACACCAGAAAATTGCTCTCTCATAACAAGATTCAGTAAAGCAGGTTTAATTTCATTGAATTCTGCAGTAGTAGCCGGTGGAGCAATAGGAGTACATATAAAATCATTATTATTTGTGCTAGTGAAATCACACAACTTAGTATTTTCAGGAGTACCCATTGTAGCAGTAATAAAGTAACTAAGCAAATAGAATAAAGTAAAGACAAGTAACTATTTTTTTTGTGTTTTAATATAGAGCTAGTAAACAAGACAGTAAATAAAGTAACTAATTTTTTGTGTTTTTATTATGAAGCAAACGAGACAGTAAATAAAATAAAGTAAAGCAAGACAAAAACAAAGTAAAGAGATTGGATGTGGAGACTCCCCTTGCAGCGTGTCTTGATCTCCCCGGCAACGGCGCCAGAAAAAGAGCTTGATGCGCGTGATGTACACGTCCGTTGGGAACCCCAAGAGGAAGGTGTGATGCGCACAGCAGCAAGTTTTCCCTCAGAAAGAAACCAAGGTTATCGAACCAGTAGGAGCCAAGAAGCACGTGAAGGTTGTTGGTGGAGGAGTGTAGTGCGGCGCAACACCAGTGAAACCGGCGCCAACGTGGAACCTGCACAACACAATCAAGATACTTTGCCCCAACGTAACAGTGAGGTTGTCAATCTCACTGGCTATTGCCTGCCAAAACCCACCGGCGAGCAGTGGTTAAGCAACACGAAGAGCCGGGAGGCTGCCAAGACTGCTGGGTGGGCCCTGGTCCCTCGACGTCGTCCCGCAATGTTCCGGCACACGTCCTGGCGGTTGCAAGGGCGTGCCACCTGACCTATACCTGGTCAGGAAGGTGTTGGATTTCTTCGATTAGTCTCCTGCATGGTAGACACGTAAACATTAAATACGAGCCCGATCGTCTCTCAGGTTGCCCTGTGGATCGGCTGAAAGAGCCGATCGCCCCATGGTTCACGTTGGGTTTACGATGACATGGGGCTCCTGCTTGATCAATATAAAGTTAAACCAATCCACGACAGTTTAGGGTTTTCACCGCATGATCGGAACATCCTACGCGTAGTTGAGCCTAATAGACACGAAAGATGATGGAAAGCTAACCCTAAAAGAGGCCTAAAAACCAACATTAAGTTAATTCCCGGAACAATCCCTCTTAGAGCTAACAAACCACACCTCTCGTACTACCGGATCGTTCAACCCGTTTGCAAGGCCTAACCATACGGATATTAAACTAATCCTTGAAGAACAAGGAGCAACTATAACAGATTGGATCTACTAAACAACGAACAAGCAAGGTGCTGCCCTTACACCTAGATAGGTATAAGGGCAGCTAGATATCGAGGGGCACCATAGCTAAGCAGATATGTATAAGAAAAACATCAATGCAAACCCCAAGACATCTACGATAAGTAGTGTTACTCGCCATCAACAACGCTTCAGCACGAGTAACACAAGATAAACGAATAAACGTATGCTGCCTAGATCGCAAGATGCGATCTAGGCAGCATGATGCTTACCCGGAAGAAACCCTCGAAACAAGGGGTGGAGATGCGCCTGGTTTGTGTTTGTTGTGAACGTGATTGTCCTCCTTTCTCAATAACCCTAGGTACACATTTATAGTCCAAGGGACTTTCTAATTCGGGCGTGCACCTAACCGTGCACGGGTTAAACTCTATCTTTTAATTCTAAACTAAGATGCAATCTACTATAATTTACAGATACACGGGCATCTAGCCCAAACTCTTCATGCAAGGCCGCTTCAGAGATGCTCCACGTGTATATCCTTCAAGCCCATCTCAATTACGGCCCATCTCCTTATTTGGCCAAAATCTGGTGATAACACATGCCCCCCTGGTTTTGGTAATGATAATTTCAAAACCACTCTGTTTTTCCTTCGAAGGGTCATGTCGTGGCAGAGCAGAACCGTCGCAGTATTCTTCATCATGACGCCTTGCCTTCTCAACTTCTCCGCACTGCACGATCTGACAGTTTTGGCAACGCATCCTCGAAACTGCCACAACATTAAACCATTTTTCAATATATCCCTTTATTTAAACTCGTCCAAACGGTTGGCTTCTTCATCCCCCTGCTCCACAGTATCCATCGGCAAACAAAAAACCCTCCTCAGCCGCCATGGACTCCTCTTCCTCCTCCATCTCCTCCGGCGTATCCTTCCAGTCTTCCTCTTCTAGCGAGCTCGAGCCGGAGGTCGACCTGATGGCCATCTACGAAGCCCGCGCCCCAGAGTATTGGGACGCGCGGGACTGGGATTTCTCCGTTGAATCGGAAGACGACGAACCCCTCACCGACGGGGAGGAAGACCTCCAGTTCCTCGTCGATGGGGAGTTGGAGGCAGCAAGCGACGATGACCTCTTCCCCTGGGACGGGGGCTTCTCCTCCGACGAGGAGGAAGAAGAGGTGGAGGAATCGGAGGAGGAGGACTCCTCCTCCGCGGGGTACCCACCGGCCAAGCGCTTCCGCGCTGGGTCGGATGACGATGACGACAACGACGACGAGGAGGAGGAAGAAGCTCCCGCCGGCGGCTTCATCAGCAGCGATGAGGACTTCGCCGGAAGCAGCGCCGACGGTAGCTACGACGGCGACGACGAGGGCAGCGATGGCCCGTAGATTAGGGGCTAGAATAGGGCTAGTAGTAGCGCATTAGGCCCTAGATCATCCCTTTTGAGAGCAATTAGCTCTTCGTTGTAAAATTCCCCTTTGAATCAATGAAAATGTTCTTCCAATTTAATTTCCAATCATCCGATTTCACATCTTCTCATTTTCTGATTGTCAAAGGTGGTCAACGCCCCAAGAGCCGATAGCATCGTATCGGCTTTTTACCATCAATCGCCGATAAGGCCAACCTGATAACCAACTAGACAGGTTCAAGTAGACAATCCTCAGATTCAGACAGTAACTTGATACCTGACCACGATACTTCGTACCTCTAAAGTCGATGACTGCGCATCGGCTGTTTTTATCTCAAGTCGATGTCCGTGCATCGGCTATTTTTATTCTTATCCTAAAGTCGATGTCTGTGCATCGGCTGTTTCCCAAAAAAAATAAAAAAAATTTACTCGCCGATTTCGTGTATCGGCCTCCATATCTTACTGCCCATCATCCCACATGCTTGGGAAGTACTTCTTGAGATGCTGGCCATTGACAGCCACTGGGAACTTCACACCATCCAACTGCTCGAGCATGTATGCATTACCCTTTAAAACTTGGTCTACTTTGTACGGGCCGTGCCAATTTGGAGACCATTTACCATACATTTTATCCTTAGTCCCTAACGGCAATACAACTTCCCATACCAGATCTCCAACCTGGAACTCCTTTGGCTTCACCTTCTTATTATATGCGCGAGCCACCTTGGCTTTATTCTCCTTGATTTTCTCAAGTGACCAAAGTCTAAGTTCCGTTGCATCCTCAATGCTGTCACTCATCAGGGCTGCATATTGTTCAGTAGTCAAATCATTCTAAAATGTAACTCTTCTCTAACCAGCCTTGATTTCCCAGGGTAACACAGCTTCTTGTCCATAGACCAGATGGTATGGCGAGGTTTTTATTGCTCCATGACACGACATGCGATAAGCCCCTAACGCTTCTGACAATACCTCGTGCCAATGTCTAGGATGCTCGTCGATCTTCCGTTTAATCAGCTTGATCAAGCTTTTGTTGGACGCTTCAGCCTGTCCATTTGCTTGAGCATAGTATGGAGACGATCGGATTAGCTTGATTCCCATATCCTCGCAGAACTTTCTAAACTCCTTAGAAACGAAAACCGAACCTCCATCGGTCGTGATAGTCTGGGGAATCCCGAATCTGTGAATGACATGCTCCCTCACAAAATCGACAACATCTGATGATGCGACTGCCTTCATAGGGACGGCCTCCACCCATTTAGTAAAATAATCTGTAATGGCCAGAACCCATACATGGCCTTTGCTCGAAGGAGGATGTATTTTGCCGATCATATCCATGCCCCATCCTCGGAACGGCCACGGCTTGATGGGATTCATCGCTGATGCAGGTACCATCTGAATGCTCCCAAACTTCTGACATGCTTGACACCCTTTATAGTACTTGAAACAATCTTCAAGCATGGTGGGCCAATAAAATCCCGATCGCCTGATCACCCACTTCATCTTATGAGCTGATTGGTGAGTTCCACAGGCACCCTCATGCACTTCATGCAAGAGCCGATTGGACTCGGCTGGTCGCAAACATTTGAGAAGTAACCCTTCCAAAGTCCTGTAGAACATGTCATCGCCGATCAGGACGTACTTGATGGCCCTGTATCTTATCCGTTTAGGTGCCCCCCGAGCCGAATCTTTCAAGTAATTGAAGATATCGGCTCTCCAGTCATCGGGTTCCATGAACTGCACCTGAAAATCGGCTTCATCCGTCGCGTCCTTATATCCTGACGCCGTTTGTGCGAGGTCGTTCGCCTCGGTATTTTGCGACCTTGGGATCCAATGGAAGTTTATATACCTGAATTGTGCCATCAGCTCACGGCATTGCATCCATAATGGAAAGAGCGACTCGCTCTCACACTTGTACTCCTCCGTGAGTTGAGAAATCACCAATTTGGAATCCCCAAAGATCTCAACTGCCTCTGCCCCAGCGTCCAATAGCAACTCCATTCCCTTGCATATCGCTTCATACTCAGCAACATTGTTGGTGCAAGGGGTAGACAGCCTGATGGAGAAGGAATACGTTGCCCCCCGAGGCGACACGAGTAGCATGCCGATGCCGCAACCATCCTCACAGACCGATCCATCGAAGAACATGGTCCATGCACGCACAGATAGTGCTGCTACGTCCGTGTTTATTCGTTCAGCAATAAGATCGGCCAACGCTTGTCCCTTGACTGCTTTCGCAGGTTGATACCGGATATCAAATTCCGATAAAGCAAACATCCATTTGCCGAGTCGGCCTTTCAATACAGGAGTCGACAGCATGTGCTTGATGACATCCGATTTGCATATGACGATGATTTCTGCTGACAGCAAGATGTGCTGGATCTTGGTACAGGTGAAAAACAAACAGAGGCACAACTTCTCGATCTCAGGGTACCTCGTTTCTGCATCCAACATCCTTCTGCTGAGGTAGAAAACCACTTTTTCCAGACCATCATAGACCTGCACCACCACTGACGCAATGGAGGTGTCAGCCACTGATAAGCAAATGTAGAATGGCCTATCTTGCTGCGGTGGAATCAACACAGGTGGCTTCGTTAGGTACTCCTTAATATCGTCAAATGCTTGTTGTTGCTCTGCCCCCCAGCGAAACTCCTCATCAGACTTGATTTTGACCAATCCCATGAACGGCTCGATTCGTCCTGACAAGTTGGAGATAAACCTTCTGACGAAATTGATTTTGCCGATGAGACACTGGAGCTCCTTCTTCGTGGTGGGTGGCTTCATCGTTCGCACTGCCTCTTGACTTTTCAGGCCGATCTCGATTCCGCGTTCATGAACCAAAAAACCCAGGAACTGACCGGCCGTCACACCAAAGGCACACTTCTTTGGATTCATTCTTAGTCCGAACTTCCTAGTTTGGTCTAGGACGTGTCGCAAATCTTCCAAGTGTCCGTCCACCGAAACAGACTTGACCACCACGTCATCGATGTAGATCTCCACCAATTTGCCGATTAAATCATGAAAGATGTAATTCATGGCTCTTTGATATGTTGCGCCGGCATTCTTCAGCCCAAATGTCATGACTACATATTCAAACAAGCTCATCGAGCCTAGAACTCTGAATGCAGTCTTGTGTATATCTTCTGGATCCATAAAGATTTGGTTGTAGCCGGCATTGCCATCCATGAAACTTAAAACTTTATAACCAGCAGCTGCATTGATTAATGTCTCTGCTACTGGCATCGGATATTCATCCTTTGGAGTGGCACTATTGAGATTCCGAAAATCTATGGCGACGCGCCATCGGCCATCCTTTTTCTCCACAGGTACGACATTGGAAATCCATTCAGCGTACCTGCATGGCCTGATGAACCCGGCGTCCAACATCTTCTGGATCTCTTTCTTGACTTCCACCAAGATTTCGGCCTTCATCTGTCGTGCTCGCTGATGGAACGGCCGAAATCCTTTCTTCAGAGGGAGCCGATGCTCAATGATGCTCGTGTCTAACCCAGGCATCTCTGTATAATCCCATGCAAAACAATCTGGGTACTCTTTCAACAAGGCTACAAACCGGTCCCTCAGATACGGCTCTAACTTTTTGCTGATAAATGTTGGTCGTGGCTTATCCCCAGGACCAATGTCAATCTCTTCCAGCTCATCAGCTGATGTAAACCCATACCCCAGCTTTCCATCGCCTGCTAGATCAATGCTGAACACGGGCAAAATGTACGTTGAGGATAATTTTGGCCGATTGCTAGAATCGGCCTCCTGTTTCATTGCAATGTTCAATGAGGGTCTACAACTTTTTGGTTCTCTACTATGGCTACGTGACAAGCTTGAGGTAAGATCTTTGCTTTTTATTTTTTGGGGCCGATCGCAGGGATCGGCCTTGCCACGTACGTCCATAGACTTGGATCTTGCTACTCCGTCAGGCCAGTGGATAAGACCAGCCTCACCCCGTTTTTTGAAGCTTCGATGCGCTCACAGCCGTCCAAACTGATTCCCGAGAGCGGCTCTTGATCGTTTGCATCCCAAATATTCATGGCAGCTAGTGAGATCTCGATCGAATCATCTGCATGGACAACCTCCACTTCATCTCCATCCCATTGTATGATGCACTGATGCATTGTGGATGGAATGCAACAGTTAGCGTGGATCCAATCTCTCCCTAGCAGGACAGCGTAAGTGCTTTTGCTGTCGACGATGAAGAACGACGTAGGGATGGTTTTTCAGCCTACAGTTAGGTCTACGTTCAGAACACCCTTTGCTTCAGACGCTTGGCCGTTGAAATCGCTTAATGTGACGTTGGTCTTGATCAGATCTTCATTGGAACGTCCCAAACGTCGTAGCATGGAATACGGCATTATATTGACTGCCGCTCCCGTGTCAACCAACATCTTGCTGATAGGCTGCCCATTGATGTAACCTTTCAAGTATAGGGCCTTCAAATGCCTGTAGCTTCTCTCTCGTGGCTTCTCAAAGATGACTGGCCGTGGACCGCAGTCAAACTGTGCCACTGACACTCCCTCGTCTTTTGGAGCACAAAACTCTGACGGAAGGATGAACACCATGTTTGTATCAGCCGATGCCTCTGCATCGGCTCTTGTCTGCTTGGGGCGCCACACTTCCTTCTGTGGCCGTGCCTCTGTCTCCAATGTTTGCTGAATTTTCACGGCCAGATCGGGCCGTGCTTTCCTCAACGTGTACAGGTACTGTGCCTCGGCTTCCTCTAGGTTTCGTAGCCGCTGCACCCTACGCTTCTGGGAGTGGCTGAGTCCATCAGGACACCACCGGGGCCGATGATATCTGTCTTCTTCTTCATCTGACTCCTCAAAGTCTTCATCTCGAGATGACTCAGCTCGTCTGTTCTGAGGTGGGAGAGGCCCTAGACGCTTGAACACTGAAACTTCATTTGTTCCCTTCCTCCGCTGTCTACATTCTGGGCAGTTCTCGATTGTAGGCAATCGGCTCATTCCCGAGTCCCAGCATTGTTTGAAGAAAGGACAGTTCCAATGCTTATCCATGTCCTCTTGCTCTCTTGACCTCCCTCTAGCGTGACGCTCATACCCTTCTTGGTCTCTATCATATCGACGATACTTCTTGTCATCTGCATCAGACCGATGATATCTTTCATCATCTACGTCGTAGCGCCGGCGTCGGTCATACTGCTGCTCATATTTGTTAAGGAGATGCGCGGAGAGTGGTCGTTGATACCGCACGCTTCTCACTTCTTCCTCAGTCAAGTACCGCCTGTCATCATGCTGGGGCCGGTCGCGTGGATCGGCCTCCGCTTTATCTTTGCCACGGGAGTGACTGCTTTCTGCTTTATCCTTGCTATGGCGGTCTGCAAGCCCTGCCATGTTGATATCAAAAGAGAAGGCTGGCTCGCTTCTTAAGCAGTGACTGAGATCCACCATGTTGACGCCAGGAAACGGATGTGTGTCAACTTTCATGGCAAACTGACCGAAGAGTAATCGGCCTTGTTCTATCGCCATTTGAATCTGTCCGCGCAGTACTTTGCAGTCGTTGGTGGCATGGGTAAACGTATGATGCCATTTGCAGTATGGCCTACCGTTCATCTCTTGTAACGTGGGAATTTTTTGGCCTTCGGGTAACTTCAGCTGTTTTTCCTTCAGCAGCAAATCAAAAATCTGCTCCGTTTTGCTTAAATCTAAGTCAAACCCTTTTGCAGGCCCAGGTTGTTTCACCCATTTGCAGGACACGGGTACTGCCCCCCGAGCCCACTCGGCCACGGCGACCTCCTGATCTTCTGCAGAGTCTTCATCCTCTTCTGTCTCGACCAGAGCGACGCGCTTGAACTTGTCTTGGTACAATTCTGGGTGGTGTTGTTCATAGGACGTCAATTTCTGAACCATATGCGCCAGTGAATTGTAGTATGCTTGGAAAGGCAGATCCTTAAGCGGCGCTGAGAGGCCTGCTATTGCCAGATCGACTGCTTCCTTCTCAGATAAACGAACCGAATAACATCGGTTCCTGACAGTCCTGAAACGTTGAATGTATTCAGACACCGTCTCTCCTCGCCTTTGCCGAACCTGGGTCAGATCGGCAATGCCAGCTTCAGTAGCTTCTGAATGATATTGTATGTGAAACTGCTCTTCCAGCTGCTTCCATGTTCGAACCGAATCTGGTGGCAACGAGGTTTACCACCCAAAGGCTGGACCCGTGAGAGATTGTGAAAAGAACCTCACATGTAGCTGGTCTGATGCTGAAACCATGCCCAACTGTGCCAAATATCGGCTCACGTGCTCAATCGAGCTAGACCCTTCTGATCCACTGAATTTTGTGAAGTCAGGGAGCCGATACTTAGGCGGCAGTGGGATTAGGTCAAACTCGTTAGGATACGGCTTGGAATAGCCGATTGTTCTCTTCTTCGGCAGGATACCGAACTGGTCTCTCAAGATTGCAGTGACCTGATCCACCGTAGGAGCTGCAGAGGTTGAGCTTTCATGACTTGTTCCGGTGGCATATTTAGCTAGCCACGCCTGTTTCTCAGCATCTGCTCCAGAACTCCCTCCTGCTCCGACCATCCTTCCTGCTGTGGCAACCCCTCCTGCTGTAATCGTGTGCGTCCAGTTGTTGCAGTCCGACACGTATGTGCGCACGTATCCATGTGGGATCTCCTTGGGCGGCTCATACAGGAATTGGTAATCGCCAGGATCACCTCCAACCTTGTAGACGACGTACGCCGGTGAACCTTGTTGCTGTGGAGCTGCCAACGTGTATGACAGTGGTGGCCTAGTGTAGAACGGTATTTCTCCCTGGTGAGTTCCTAGAGCAGGTCCCGACGGAGAATACTGATGCTTCATGATTTCTTGAACCACACGAAGCGCAACACGCTCCAGAGTGTTCACCAGGCTCTCAGAATGCCGATGTAGAGAATGAGCCACAGCATAGTTAATTTCCTGCCGCAGGGCTCTAGTACGGTCCTCCGAAGGGAGAGACAGATCTATCCCCTCAAACACGCCTTCGGGTTGGAACCCTTTGAACCTAATGCCGTGCGAACGGGTCTTCTCGAAAGAGCCGATGAGATCGGCTTCGAAGATGTCCTTGAGCTCATCGTATTTCTTCTTGTGCTCTGGAGGCAGATCTTCATACTTGATCTATTCGTCCGCCATCTCGGATGCAGGTGTTGACGTGGTTGCTGTAGAAAGTGTCCCACCGGGCGTGCCAGAATGTGTTGCCTGCCAAAACCCACCGGCGAGCAGTGGTTAAGCAACACGAAGAGCCGGGAGGCTGCCAAAACTGCTGGGTGGGCCCTGGTCCCTCGACGTCGTCCCGCAATGTTCCAGCACACGTCCTGGCGGTTGCAAGGGCGTGCCACCTGACCTATACCTGGTCAGGAAGGTGTTGGATTGCTTCGATTAGTCTCCTGCATGGTAGACACGTAAACATTAAATACGAGCCCGATCGGCTCTCAGGTTGCCCTGTGGATCGGCTCAAAGAGCCGATCGCCCCATGGTTCACGTTGGGTTTACGATGACATGGGGCTCCTGCTTGATCAATATAAAGTTAAACCAATCCACGACAGTTTAGGGTTTTCACCGCATGATCGGAACATCCTACGCGTAGTTGAGCCTAATAGACACGAAAGATGATGGAAAGCTAACCCTAAAAGAGGCCTAAAAACCAACATTAAGTTAATTCCCGGAACAATCCCTCTTAGAGCTAACAAACCACACCACTCGTACTACCGGATCGTTCAACCCGTTTGCAAGGCCTAACCATATGGATATTAAACTAATCCTTGAGGAACAAGGAGCAACTATAACAGATTGGATCTACTAAACAACGAACAAGCAAGGTGCTGCCCTTACACCTAGATAGGTATAAGGACAGCTAGATATCGAGGGGCAGCATAGCTAAGCAGATATGTATAAGACAAACATCAATGCAAACCCCAAGACATCTACGATAAGTAGTGTTACTCGCCATCAACAACGCTTCAGCACGAGTAACACAAGATAAACGAATAAACGTATGCTGCCTAGATCGCAAGATGCGATCTAGGCAGCATGATGCTTACCCGGAAGAAACCCTCGAAACAAGGGGTGGCGATGCGCCTGGTTTGTGTTTGTTGTGAACGTGATTGTCCTCCTTTCTCAATAAACCTAGGTACATATTTATAGTCCAAGGGACTTTCTAATTCGGGCGTGCACCTAACCGTGCACGGGTTAAACTCTATCTTTTAATTCTAAACTAAGATGCAATCTACTATAATTTACAGATACACGGGCATCTAGCCCAAACTCTTCGTGCAAGGCCGCTTCAGAGATGCTCCACGTGTATATCCTTCAAGCCCATCTCAATTACGGCCCATCTCCTGATTTGGCCAAAATCTGGTGATAACACCGGCTTGCTGAAAACAAAGGATTAAGAGTATCGAGTGAAAGATGATGTTTGTTTGCAAAGAACAGTAAGAACAATGATTGCAGTAGATTGTATTCAAATGTAAAAGAATGGACCGGGGTCCACAGTTCACTAGTGGTGTCTCTCCAATAAGATAACTAGCATGCTGGGTGAACAAATTACAGGTGGGCAATTGACAAATAAAGATTCAATACATATCAACGATGATTACTATGAGATTTAATCAGGGCATTACGACAAAGTAGATAGACAGCTATCCAGCATGCATCTATGCCTAAATAATCCACCTTCGGGTTAGCATCCGCACCCCCTCCAGTATTAAGTTGTAAACAACAGATAATTGCATTAAGTACGGTGCGTAATGTAATCAACACAAAAATCCTTAGACAAAGCATCGATGTTTTATCCCTAGTAGCAACAGCACATCCACAACCTTAGAACTTTCTGTCACTGTCCCAGATTAAATGGAGGCATGAACCCACTATCGAGCATAAATACTCCCTCTTGGAGTTACAAGTATCAAGTTGGCCAGAGCCTCTACTAGCAACGGAGAGCATGCAAGAACATAAACAACACATATATGATAGATTGATAATCAACTTGACATAGTATTCTAGATTCATCGGATTCCACCAAACACAACATGTAGCATTACAAATAGATGATCTTGATCATGTTAGGCAGCTCACAAGATCTAAACAATGATAGCACAAGCAGAGAAGACAACCATCTAGCTACTGCTATGGACCCATAGTCCAAGGATGAACTACTCACGCATCAATCCGGAGGCGGGCATGATGATGTAGAGCCCCTCCGGTGATGATTCCCCTCTCCGGCAGGGTGCCGGAGGCGATCTCCTGAATCCCCCGAGATGGGATTGGCGACGGCGGCGTCTCTGGAAGGTTTTCTGTATCGTGGCTCTCGGTACAGGGGTATTCGCGACGAAGGCTTTAAGTAGGCGGAAGGGTAGGTCAGGAGGCGGTGCGAGGGGCCCACACCATAGGGCGGCGCGGGCCCCCCTCTGGCCGCGCGGCCCTATGGTGGCGGCGCCTCGTCGCCCCACTTCGTTATCCCTTCGGTCTTCCGGAAGCTTCGTGGAAAAATAGGACCCTGGGCGTTGGTTTCGTCCAATTCCGAGAATATTTCCTTTGTAGGATTTCTGAAACCAAAAACAGCAGAAAACAACAACTGGCACTTCGGCATCTTGTTAATAGGTTAGTGCCGGAAAATGTATAATAATGCTGTAAAGTATGTATAAAACATGCAAGTATTGTCATAAAAGTAGCATGGAACATAAGAAATTATAGATACGTTTGAGACGTATCAGCCGGCACCCAGATTAGCGAGAGCCCAGAGACCTCGGGAGAGGAGGTTTTGGTCGATCAACCTGATGGGCTCGAGGAGGACCTCGCCCAATCCGAAGAAGACGCCGGGGGCTCTGAGCAGCTCACCGGCAACGACGAAGAACACGCTGGCGGCCCAGGCGAAGGCGCTGATGCGGAATTTCCCGGCATCGACCTGGATGCTTACACGCGCGGGGCCTGGATGGGTTCAGATGTTACCCAGGCCGAAATCGATTGGCTCTACCGGTCCCGACGGATACCGGAAGAGGTGTTCTGCCGGATCCCCGGCCCAGAGCTAAAGCGTGCGCCCCGGCCAGGTGAATACGTTGTCTTTGCCGCCCATTTTGAGCGCGGCTTAGGCCTTCCGATCTCAGACTTCTTCCGAGACTTTCTCAACTTCTACGAGCTTCAGCCCCATCATCTTCCGGGCAACTCCATCTTCTACCTCTCCTCTTTTACCGCTTTCATGGAGGGATACGTCGGTATCACTCCTTCTACAGATAACTTTTCTTATTTCTACTACCTCCGGAAGAATTCCATCCAGGATACCACTCTTCCGCAGCCCAAGCCCTTTGTCCGGTGTGGGGGCTGCATCCTCTCGCCCCGCCAAGGGAGCGTTTTTTACAAACTTGCCAGTCTGGAATTTGTCCGGACTTGGCAAAAATCCTTTTTCTATGTCCGGAACGGAGGTCCGGAAGACTTCATTAATCTTCCGGAATACGTGCAATTGGCTCCACAACCCCAAGAATCATAAAGAATCCTAACGGGTGGCCAACTTCATCGAGCTCTTCAAGGAGAAGACCAACCTCAGCTCAGATGATATTGTCCGATCGTTCCTCTCGCGCCGGGTTTTGCCGCTTCAGTGCCATGCTCACAAGATGAGCCAAATTTCGGGTCAAAGGGATCCAACCCGGATGACCACTTTCTCGCTGAGCCCCAAGGAATTGATCCTGAAGGCCAAGCAGATCTACCGGAACACCCTGCGGCCTGACGGGAAATACGGGCGGAAACCTTATAGCCGCAACGATCCTCCGCCCCGAGTAAGATCTCGGGATTTCCGGAATACATCTTCCGGTAAACTTGTAAATTTTTCTTCTGACTTGCTGTTTCATTATGCAGGATAACTTTGCCCGGATCGCCAGGGAGGAGCTGCCCCGGTACGCCCCCAAGCGCAAGTTCCCGGACGACGCTGAACCTTATCCTTTCATCAGGGGACCGCATCAGATGGGGCCAACGCAGTCCCGGCGCCCCGGTAACTTTCAAACTCAGAATCCGGCAGTTGATTCCGATACAGACGACGAGGTCGTTGTACTTGAGGTATTTTGCACACCTTTATCTTATGCATTGTTCCTTTGTAGCTTCCCACTCAGCTACCCCGAACCCCCAGGTGCTTGAGCATGTAGCTCCTCTCGCCGCTCAGGTTGGGCCGGAGTTTGAACAGGCTCTAGCCTAGAGTCAGGCCCCCAAACGCCGAAAGAACAAGGCTCCGGCTGAGGATGCCGGTCCCAGCGGGGCTCCACCCGCTAAGCGCCAGAAGAAGGGCAGCCTCGGCCCTCGCGGCAGGAAGCGCCGGTAGGAAATGCCGACCGCTGTCGGGTAAGGCCTCAAAGTTATATCCTTTCCGGTTGATCTTTTGTTACTTTCCATCTTTCGGCTAACCTTTACACTTGTTTCTTTTTCAGGGCTCCCCTGGTACTTACCAGGAGCGCTCCTGGCATGCCGCCGGAGACTTCCGAGGACCCCGCTAGGACCTCTCCTCCTCCTCAATCAAGTCCGGCACGCTCTGGTGCCGGCATAGCTCCATCCTCCCTTCGCGGGGGGAAAACAAATTCGGGGTGCGCGGCCCCTAACTCGCCAGATCACCACGCGGAGGAGGATTTTATCTCCCCTCCAGAGTTTGAAGACACCGGCGCCAACAACATGGGCACCGGTACCGAAGACGCCGGGCGGTCGAAAACTCTGGTTCCGCCCGTCCCCAAGATCAAGAAGAAGAAGAAGAAGACTGCCTCTTCCCCCTCCAAACCTCTGCCGGAAACCTCCGCTCCGGCAGTTCCTTCGCCGGCAAAGGAAACTCCCGCGCCCCCACCGGCAAAGGATGCTCCTGCGCCGCCACCGGTAAAGGATGCTCCTGCTCCTCCACCGGCACCTCCGGCCGGCACAACTGCTTCAGCTGCTCCGCCAATTCCTCCGGCCGGCACGATCATCACCACGCAGCAGCTAACTGCAGCGGTTACTGCTGCGACCGCGCCCCCTTCCGGCTCCCAGGGGCAATCCCTGGTACTTCACACTAGTCGTGCCTCGGTTTCTGCTGGCGAGAAGGCCTCAGCTCAGCTGGGCCGGATCGTTCAAGTGACCTGCGGCGAGGTCGATCTGGGCGGCCTCCAGGAGTACGTGGACAAGTGGAACCGGGCGGATCTTTCCCCCACCACCTGTGGCCTCGGCAAGGACAAGCTGCCGGTTGTGGACAACTCCGGGCCGCGGAGCACGACGCAACACCTAAGCCGGCTCAAGCGTGCGGTCAAGGAGTTTGACACGGCCTGGCACGACGCCAGCGCCAACGTGGTGGTAAGCTCAACACTTAAATTTTAATTCTTTTCTTTTCTACCGATACTGGTTTTTGATTTTTTAGCTTATAGGTATATCCTCATAGTCCCCGAGTTTCGGGTTAAGCACGCAGTACTTAGCGTGAAACTTTCTTGAAGCAAAAAACCGTCATAGCTAGTCCCCGAGTTTCAGGTTAAGCACGAAGTACTTAACACGAAATTTCAAAAAACCGACATAGCTAGTCCCCGAGTTTCAGGTTAAGCACGAAGTACTTAGCGCGAAACTGCAAAAAACCGGCATAGCTAGTCCTCGAGTTTCGGGTTAAGCACACAATACTTAGCGCGAAACTGCAAAAAACCGGCATAGTTAGTCCCCGAGTTTCTGGTTAAGCACGAAGTACTTAGCGCGAAACTGCAAAAAACCGACATAGCTAGTCCCCGAGTTTCGGGTTAAGCACGCATTACTTAGCGCAAAACTGCAAAAAACCGGCATAGCTCACTGCAAGTTTGAACTTGTGCAGGGCACCCTCGCCACCCGGAAGGAACTCTTTGAGGGGCTGTTGTGGGAGTACCGGGACCTCAGCGCTGCCTTCACCGCCCTGGAGCAGGCCCATAGCCAGTGCCCAGGTTAGTTTCACTCTTCCGGTTTTCCTCCTACCGGTGCTTCCTTTGATCATATTACTTAGAAGTTTCTCTTGTGCAGCTGCCCTCCCGAAAGCCTCGCTTGAGGAGCTTAGAGGCCAAATCTCGGCTCTCAAGGGTAACTTCACTTGTTCACTTATCTCTTTTATTTGAGCCAACCAGCTTCTTTTACTGAATCTTTGCTCTCCCGGATTACAGCTGAGAAGGAGAAGCTTGCCCTTGAGCACAGCAATGCTCTGGAAGCCCACCAGACCAACTTTGGTGAGCTAAAACAGAAGCTGATCCAGGGCGAGGTGGAGCACGCCGAGGCGCTGAAGAAAGCCAAAGCCGCTGGTGAGGCCAATGTCAAGGAGGTGTAGAAGGAGCTTGCGGATGCCACGGGGAAGCTGAAGGAGGAGCTGGAGGCCAAGGCCAAGGCGCTCAAGGAGGCGGAGGACCGGAACGCCACGCTGCTTGCAGATCAAGCTGAGTTCGACCGGTTGGTTGCTCAAGCTGACAACCAGGCGCTCAGTAAGTTCCTTTCTTATGCTCATTAGTTTATACTTACCGGCATATACTCTTACACTAACTTATGTTTTTTTCCTTCCAGAGCTTTTCTCGGACTCCCAGCCGCTCGCGCATAAGAGGGTCATGGAGCTGCGCGCTGAGCAGGGCGTTGCCGATCCGGAGGCCGCATGGAGCGCATACGACCATCTTGTCGCGCTCTCCGCCCGGATCACTCATATGAAGGTTCAGTGAGTGGAAACGCTCCCCAGCCCGTGCCGGAGCAGATGCAGCACTTTGTGTTGCCTGTTCCTGGTACGACGATCTGGACCTGAACGCCCTCCACAGCATGCGTGCGGACGCACCCACCAATACCGATCCGGCCAAAGCTGCCAAGCATCGCGACCGCGCCTACCGGATCGCCCACTTTTTCTCCACCAGCACCTTCATCCCTCCTCCGGCTGACATCACTGATGAAATCTCTGAGGATGAGGAGGAAGAGGATGCCGAGGAAGATGAAGACGACGCCGAGGAGATCCCGGAAGAAGGTGCCGTGCCTCCAGAGGAAGCTCCGGTAGCCCCAGAAACTGTCCCTGAACCAGCTGCTGTGCCAGGCCAAGACTCTTCATCTCCTATGTACCACAGTCCTTAATCCTGTCTTGCCTCAAAACAATGTTCGTTAAATTCGTCCCTGGTATACCGGGGTAACAAGATGTAAGATACTACTAAGTTCTTTTGGTTATGCTACTTTGAGCTTAAGCGGTCTGTTTGACTTACATGCTTATCCGGTAGTTTAAGTTGCTCAGATCTTATCAATTCGTTTCGTTTGCTTTGCTCTTGCACGGTGAATCTTCCGGATGCGTTTCCGAATTCAATCTGATGCACACTTGGTTCTTTTGCTTTGGCTCTGCCTACCTCTCTGGGTGTTTGGGCGTATGAGACACAAAGTTCTTTTGCCAAGCAAGCATTTTCTTGAACTTAGAAAAAATTCGAAATTTTTCACAAAAACCGGTATAACCGGGGTTAGTTAAACTTTCATCGGTTTGTTTGTTTCTGGTTTCCCTTTGCGTTTTTTGCGTGCTTAAATCCTTCCGGTTTATCTTGCTTGCCATGAAGCCGGGTTGCGGACAGCAGCAAGTCGAAGACTCCGTTAGGTTTAGCACGTTACTAAACCGGAAAAGAGAGTTTGTAACAGACAAATTGGTATACAGAAAAAATAAACATATTGCATGCAATTCCGGTAGAGACAGTCCCCGAGATACATTCGAGGTGCCGGCATTTTATTCATAACATATAAGGTACAAAAAGGAACTTCTTACACCACATCTTTAGGAATAGAAAGGACGGAGTAGTGCTATGTTCCATGGGCGCTTGGTCTCCTCTCCCGACCTGTCCTTCTTTCCCTTCTTGGATTCCTGTGCATCGATCAAATAGTAGACATCATTGTGCAGAGCCTTGCTCACAATGAATGGCCCTTCCCACAAAGGTGAGAGTTTGTGCCGTCCTTCAGTGCGCTGCACTAGACGTAGCACCAGGTCTCCTTCCCGGAATACCCTCGGGTTTACCTTCCGGCTATGATAGCGTCTGAGGTTTTGCTGGTATATGGTTGACCTTGCCAGAGCCATTTCTCTTTTCTCTTTAAGCAAATCCACATCGTTTTCTCGGGCCTCTTTTACCTCTTCTTCGGTATAGAGCTGCACCCTTGGTGAATCATGGAGAATGTCGGTTGGTATGACCGCTTCTGCTCCGTATACCATGAAAAATGGCGTATATCCGGTAGACCGGTTTGGTGTGGTTCTTATGCTCCACAGCACTGATGGTAACTCATCAAGCCAACATCCCGGCGTTTTTTTGAGTGGCTCAATAAGCCTCGGTTTGATACCGGAAAGCATGAGTGCATTTGTTTTCTCAACTTGCCCATTTCCTTGTGGGTGTGCCACAGAGCACACATCCAAACGGATATTGTGATCGTCACAGAACCACTTAAACTCTCCTTGAGCAAAGTTTGTTCCGTTATCAGTGATGATGTTGTGCGGGTATCCATACCGCAAGATGACATCCTTCAAGAATTTCACAGCTGTGTGCCCATCACACTTTGAAATAGGCTTTACCTCTAGCAACTTAGTGAATTTGTCAACCATCACCAAGATGTGAGTCATGCTTCCTCTTGCAGTTTCAAATGGTCCAACCATGTCCAGGCACCAAACCGCAAAGGGCCAAGTTATCGGTATAGTTTTTAAACTGGATGCCGGGGTATGATTTTGCTTGGCATACCTTTGGCAGCCATTGCATTTTCGGACTAAGTCCTCAGCATCCTCCAAAGTAGTGGGCCAATAGAACCCATGCCGGAACACTTTTGCCACCAATGCTCTGGATGAGGCATGGTGCCCGCATTCTCCTTGGTGAACTTCAACGAGCATTTCTCTTCCTTCTTCAGGTTCCACACACCGTTGGAGGACACCGGTAACACTTCTCTTGTACATCTCACCATTGATAATGGTGTACGCCTTGGATCTTCTCTGGATCCTCCTCGATTCAGTTTCGTCAACCGGCAAGGCGCCGTTGATCAGGAATTCCTTAATAGGTTTAACCCAAGTTGGTGCTTCCCGAACCACAAACACCGGTACGTCTATTTGCATGCGATCCACCATCATAGCTTCTTCCGGTTTGGATCCCAAAGTCCCCGGGTTTGCCGGAGCAGTCCCCGAGCTTCCCTCGTCCACATCCATGGGTACGATGTGGGATTCCGGTACGAAAATTGATTCGGACTCTGGACTTGGTGTGATTGATGGTTTTCTCAGGTGAGCCAAAGCTATTCCGGAAGGAATTTCTTGCCTAGATGAGCCCAGCTTGGACAAAGTATCCGCGGCTTCGTTTTCTGCCCGCGCTACATGGTGAAACTCACATCCGTCGAAGAATCCGGCAATCTTTTGCACATGGAACCGGTATGCGGCCATGTTGGCATCTTTTGCATCCCAATCTCCGGAACACTGCTGCACCACCAAATCTGAATCACCATAGCAAATGATCCGGTGCACACCGATTTCTTTTGCGACCTTGAGCCCGTGGACCAAAGCCTCGTATTCAGCGACATTGTTTGATGCCCTGAAATGTATCCAGCAGATATCTCAAGTGATCCCCTTTTGGTGAGGTGAGAACCACTCCGACACCTAGACCCTCTTTGAGTTTGGATCCGTCAAAGTGCATCTTCGAGTAGTCCATCTCCGGTTTAGGTGGTTTGTACTGCATTTCAGCCCAATCAACCAGGAAATCCGCCAAAGCTTGTGATTTTATGGCGTATCTTCTTTCATACGCCGACACGTATGGAGATAGCTGAATTGCCCATTTGGCAATCCGGCCGTTGGCATCTTTGTTGCCCATGATCTCCGAGATGGGTGCCTCGCTCACCACTTTCATCGGGTGTTCCTCAAAGTAGTGCTTGAGCTTTGTGGCGGCCATGAACACGCCGTAGGTCATTTTCTGGAAGTGCGGGTAGTTTTGCTTTGAAGAGGAGAGCACCTCGCTCAGGTAGTATACCGACCTCTACACGGTTTTTCCTTCCTCATCTCTTTCTACCACAACCACAACACTTACCACCCGGTTTGTTGCCGCTATATATGTACAGCAACATGGGTTCCCTTTCCAAAGGTGAAGCCAGTATCGGAGTTGTGGCTAGCATGTTTTTTAGCTTCTTGAAAGCTGCATCTGCCTGCGGTGTCTAGACGAAAGTGTCCGATTTTCTCATTAGGGCGTAGAGAGGCAAAGCCTTCTCCCCCAACCAGCTGATGAACCGGCTTACCGATGCCAAGCTACCGGTAAACTTTTGGACGTCTTTTAGGTCCTGAGGTATGGTCATCCTCTCAATGGCTCGAATCTTTACCGGGTTAACTTCTATACCGCGGCTAGATACTAAGAAACCGAGAAGTTTTCCGGTGGGCACACCAAAGGTGCATTTTGCCGGATTAAGTTTCATTCGGAACCTTCTCAGGTTGTCAAACGTTTGCCTCAGATCATCGATCAAGGTATCTTTCACCTTAGTTTTTATCACGACATCGTCCACATAGACCTGCACGTTTTTGCTGATCTGATCGAACAAGCATTTTTTCATACAACGCTGGTATGTTGCACTGGCATTTCTCAAACCAAAAGGCATAGTGACATAGCAATAAGCCTCGTGCAGGGTAACGAATGCAGTCTTTATTTGATCTTCCTTTTTGAAGGGAATTTGGTGGAATGCGGAATAAGCATCCAGGAAAGACAGCAGTTCACAACCAGCGGTAGAATCGATCACTTGATCAATCCGAGGTAAAGGGAAAGGATCTTTCGGGCACGCCTTGTTCAGGTTGGTGTAGTCGATGCACATGCGCCACACCTTTGGAGCCTTGGGGTCTTCTTCTTTTTTCTTCTCGGCCAGCACCGGATTGGCCAGCCACTCAGTATGAGTACCTCCACGATGAAACTGGAAACCAGTAACTTGGTAACTTCTTCTCCGATAATCTTCCTCCTATCTTCAGCGAACCGGCGTAAAGGCTATCGTACCGGTTTGCATCCTTCCGGACATTTAAAGAGTGCTCAGCCAACTCCCTCGGCACACCCACCAAGTCATCAGTAGACCAGGCGAAGATGTTCCGATTCTCATGGAGGAAGCTGACGAGCGCGCTTTCCTATGCCTGGCTCAGACCGGCACCGATACGAACGGTGCGCTCTGGGCATGCCGGATCCAGCACAATGTCCTTGGTCTCCTTGGTTGGCTGAAACGCTGGTGCGCCCAAGTTGCCGCTCATGGCCGCTAAGCTCAGCTGGGAGCACTGAGCCAGCACCACAACAGTTTGCATCCTCTTCTTTTCCTCAGCTATCACCAGCGACTCAGCCATATTTGATCCGGCGGAAGCAGTTTCCAGCGACACTTTGTAGTTTCCCACCACCGTCAGTGGACCATTGGGGCCGGCATCTTCATCTTGAGATATGCTGTATGAGTTGAGGCCATGAAGGCCGCCAGTGCCGGTCTCCCAGCAGTGCATGGTATGGACTGTCCAGATCCACCACCTCGAACAGAACGTTTTCCACCAGGCAGTTGTCACGTCCTCCGAAAGACACATCCACCCGGACTTTTCCCATGGGTGAACAAGATAACCCCGGAACGATGCCATGGAAAGTAGTGTGGGTTGGATGCAGCATGTTTTGTTTTATGCCAAGCGTTATCGCGGTGTGCCGGTACATGATGTTTATGCTGCTCCCGTTATCTATCAGCACCTTGCTGAACTGAACCCGGGTAGATGGTCCATGCATAATTGGGTCCACAACCAAGGCATATCCGCCCGGATTCGGCATGATCTTTGGGTGATCCTTGAATGACCAGGTGAGTTCCTGATCTGACCACAGCATGTACTTCGGTACTGCCGGCATCACCGCGTTCACTTCCATGGAACGGCGATGGACACTTTGCCTATCTATTGGCTCAGTGACAAACACAACACAGCACATATCCGGATCCTTATAAATGTTCCGGCCCAAAGGTGCTGCTGGTGGTTGTTGATTGTTATTGTACGCCACCTGATGAACCTCTTGCTGTTGTTGTGGACGGTTCTGCTGAGCAAAAACGGGTTGCGCATTTGCGTCGGTTAACGGTTGTGGTGCTGGTAGTTTGTCCCTGGCATCCTTCATCATGCCTCTCTCCAACAACCTCTTGGTCCAGGAGCAATCTTTTGTCAGGTGGTTCGCCGGTCTTGCCGGATTAGGTGTGTGCCACCGGCATGGTTGATCCATTGCGGATTCCATGGTGTATTTCTCCTGATCTTGCCACGGCCTTTTCTCAACCCATTGTTTCTTTTGACCGGCCCAAGGTGGTGTTCCGGATTTTTGCCTCTAGCTTCCGCTAGCGCAGGAATTATCCTGCACCGCGGCCACTTGCTGCGGACCGTACCTCCGATCCGGAAAGTCCTCTCTTCTTTTGTTGTGCCGGTTATCCCGGTACTGATCCGAACGCTGGGGGCCCTTTGACAAAGGATCGCCCGCGATTGCCGGTTGCATCGGGTCTCCCAATGCATAATTGTCTGCTATCCGGATCATCTCTGCCAGAGTGGTTGGCATGCTTCTTTGTAGCTTTTGCCAAAGTGGGGACGCTCTCCGGCATCCATTGCAGAACCAAGCTATTGTCTGTGCCTCTATCACACCTTCGCAAGAATTTCTCACGGAGTTCCACCGGGTCAGGAAATCCTGATCTGTTTCATCTTGGCACTGCTGGCACATAGCCAGCTGTTGTGGCCTGTTTGGCCTCCGGTACGTACTGCTGAAGTTGCTCACAAAGGCTTCTTCAAAATCCAGCCAGCCGTTGATACTTCCCTTTGGCAAATTGTTAAGCCAAATCCGTGTCGGCCCACTAGGAAGGACGGTATGATTCTTACTGCCCAACGTCGATTTCCTCCACCGTTAGCTGTTCCTCCGCCACCACCGACATAAACAGCTGTGACATAATCAGCCAGCCAATCTTCCGGCTTAGTCGTGCCATCATATGTTTTTGTATCCCGGGGCAACTGGAAGTTGCGTACCGGTGGTTCTTCTCTCATGATCTGTGGGCCAAAGCACTGTGGACCGGGCGGACCCTCAGCTTCGATTATCTCGAATAGATGCACACTGTCCAGCCTGTGCCTCGCATCCTGGCCTGGCAGGCATATTTCTCCCACACATTCCCCCAAAGGGTTCCGGCATGGTCCGACCCGTTCCATTCTGGAATCGGCCTCATCGTATCTTTACGGTACCGCGGCTCTTGCCTGCCGGTACCTTGGTGGTGGCATTTCCTCAACATAGGCTGCTCTGGGCGCCCGATAATTTTGCCCGGTCTCTCCTTTACCGGCATAAGCGTTTCCGAAATAGTCATCTCCGGCATAGCCATGACCTGCCCCTTGGTTTTTTCTTCCGGCCTCGTATTGCCCGGCTTGTTGTTTTCCAGCAAGAACCGGATCATACACGGTCATCTGCCGCGCGTTTCCTTCTTTTTCTCTTCTTCTGTCCGGATGGGGGGATGATGCCTGCCCATGGGACTTGCTACCGGCATTCTTTGTCGACCGGATTGATTTTGACGTTGCAGCTGCTTTGTTGATTCTAGCAAGCTCAGCGTTTTGTGCGTCTATCATGTCAAGCAACTCTCTGACTCTATCTTGCTGTTTTGCCAAAGCCTCGCCTGAGAGCGACTCACACATTTGTACAGCAGCCCTAGCAGCTTTTATCGTTTTATCCGGACTGCTATACTTAGGTTTTTCCACCACGCTCAAAGATACTGACGCACTCTTTCCGGCAAGCACTTCCTTGCGCAAATCCTGATCTGGGTTGTGTGCCTTAAGCCGGTGTTCTGCAGCCCTAACCGGTTGCGCGCCAACAGAAGAAAAGCCATGGGCAGCGTTGTACTCACGTAGGGTTAGGTTCAGCTCGCGCTGTGCCTTGATGATGTTCGAACCTCCGAAGAGCAGCTTCTGCCGCTGCGCCTCCAGCTCAGCCTGAGTCACCGCCGCATCGGCGTTTTGCGCGATGGGCGTGGCCAGCACGTTCATGGCCGTTTGTAGCGGGATCGCCTCCCGTGCTGCAGAAGATGTTCCGGCGACGCCCTCGCCGCGCTCGAGCGGTGGCTTGGCCGGTCGAGCACGTGGATGCCGTACGCCCAGCGCCCTCTTGAGCAGCTTCTTTGCCGGCGCCTCCTGCGCCAGCCATCATCACCTCCACGCTGCCGGCAGCGCGACCGGCGCGCAGCCCGCGAGCAGCAGAAGGTCTTGGCGGGTCCAGCGCCACCAGCACCGGCGAGGGGTACTGGCGCTCCGGTACGGTGCCGTAGTAGATGTGATGAGCCAGCATACCACTGCATGGTGTAGTACACAAGTCGTTGACATAACACAAGTGAAACACTGTTCCACTCATATTACATCTCTTAGAGTGGTACAACAGAAACATATGCGAGTCCAAGGTATGTCTATAGAAGGATACACAAGCTGGTTACAGAAGATCAACACAGCCTCCTACTTTACAGTGAGGTAAAACTTCAAATAAAGTTCCAGAAGAACGACTCGTAGACTAACTTATTGCTAACCCAAGCTTTAGAGCTACTAGGCTTGCTATAGAAATCTAGCTACTTAGGTGCTAGGATTAGGGAGAAATGTCCCCTTCTATGACTAGTCTAAGTTTCCACTTTAATTGCTGCAGCCGTTGACTTCATTGACTTCTTTGCTTGGATTCTTCATCTTGTTGCAGTTGACTCCTTTGTCTTCGAGTTCCACATTAGTTTATCCTCCGGTGCCTCCATTGCTAAGCAGGGGATTTAAGAGTGGGATGAGTACGAGCGTACTCAGCAAGTTCATATTAGGAAATAGGTGTATCATGCACTAGCTACAGCCACAGACCAGAAAGTCATAGGCGAATGCAAGTTTTCATAAACATTTGTTCAAAGGTTTATTTTATTCTGAAAACTATGCCCGTCAGTCTTCACAGGTTGAACAGAACTTCATGGAGTTCCTTTCCTGCCGCGTTCGTAGGTCCCTTCCCGGAACAGGGAGTGACTGCCACAATTTGATACCCTCTGCAGAGGTGCGTTACTTTTCCCATAAGAGAACTTATCCTTGTTGCCAACCAGGTGTGCACTTTCCCGTCCACACTTCCTTGGTGTGAGGCCAGGTGTAAGATCCAAGCCAATCACTGCCTTCTCCGCGACCCCGCAGACCCACCCTTTTGTAAGTTTGTGCTCCCCTTTATCTATGGGTATACCGACCCAGGCACTTGTTCTCCCCTATACCATTAAGGTAGACCGTTCCGAACAACTCATGTGCCATGTCCTATACACCATAGATAGACCGATCCGGACAACCCTTACAATCCTTCATAGACCAATAATAAGTCTGCCCTCCCCTGTATCTAATGGTAGACCGTGACGGACCACATGTCCCCACCTTTACCAAAGATAGACCGATCCAGGCAACCCTTATTACTAGTCCGTTGGCATGCGAGAGGGAAAAGATACATCTGACTTCCCCAGAGCCATTATAGATCTTATGGTTAACGCGATATGTACGGCGCTAGAATCACTGGACGGCATTGGTACTTAATCCTAGATGAATAGTACCCGTGCAATGGAACCTCCACCAATCAACACATACCATGGTTCCATTGCCCACCACATAGTCATATTCGTAATTGTAAAATAATATTTGCTTTTCCATGCAAGAGTGATAAGTATAGTACTTTGCATATAATTTGATAAAAATAATCAAATGACATTGGAAGTGATGAACTTGCCTTTCTTGACTGCAGGATTATGCAGACAAAAGCTTCGATACGTGAGAACTCCAAATTCTGAAATACCATCATTGTCCGGTAAGCACAATGTTTAAAGAACTGGCAAAGATGCTATAATGCATAGTATGACATGCAATCGTCCCGAGCGTAACCTAACCTCGATGATTTAGGATGGATGAGTTGTAAAGATTTCTTTAGGATGTGTTGCAGTTTTAGGATGATCCTCAAATAAGGTTCTTATTAGGGTTGGTGATATGAATAGCATAAGCAAGTAATATGATGCAACATAACAAGCATATATACAAAGGATAGTAGTGGAATAGTATGTAAAGAACAATTGTCAATTTTATGTTCTACTGGACATGGTTGATGATTACTTATACTACACTTCAAAAGAATAACTTGTGAAGAACATGTTAATAAGAATAAGAATTACTTTAAATAGGAGCTATTACTTCTAGGGTTTACTATTAGAGACTAGTTGGTTCTTAGTTAGAATGGGTCTATATGCAGCAAGTATCGGTAGGTTTATTACTATGGTTTCTCATAAGCATCATATCAAAGAATGATGGCCAAGGTGGTGCCATGAGTTAGGTTTACTATATATTCCTATCTGATTCACTAAGTAATCACTAAGGTTTCTAGCTAGGTGGCTTAAGATCCCTTAAGTAGGGTTTAGTTGGATAGGAGCATGTGATATGAATGGCTACACAAGATTGATGTTAGGGTTCATCATTAGGGTTCTACTAGGGTTTGATGGTTGAGGTTCAATTCCATGGTGTGATACTAAGTATGAGGATCAATGGTGCTAATATGTGGATAATCAATTAGGGTTTGCTCCTAAGTGGTACTAGTTGGTTATCTAAGGTTTATGCCAAACTAAAGACATAAAAGGATAATTTTATGTGAATTGTACCTAGTTTTATTTTAGTGGATCATGAGTATGCACTTATTGGTGGTTGGTTAAGGTTCTACATGTAAAGGTGAAGTGGATATGATCACATGGGATAAACCCCTAGGGTTTTAGGATTGCAATTAACTTAGGATGAGCACATAAAATAGTGGGATCAAAGTCTTACTTATATTAAAACTAGGGTTTCTAAATTATGGTAAAACTCTGAAAATGATAATTGGCAATAAATTTAATGTGATTAAGTACTTTGAATTGAAATTAATAAGGGTTTAACATTTTATTCATTTTCAAGAGATTTAATAATTAGGGTAACACTTATTTAGGTTTAATTCAGAAATCAGGGTATAACAACTGAACTTGCTAAAAATGTTTGAGTTCATAATACTTGAGTTACCAAATTAATATTGGCTTTTAATATTTTCTTGATTTATTAATATTTAAGAAAATATAAAATAGCAAATTTCAAATTAAGGTTTATGAATTACCACTAATATTTAAGTTAATGAAAAGATGCTTAAGAAAATTAATCTTAAAATTTTATTTACTTACTGAATTGCTATTATTTAGTTTTTATACTTAGATAATTTATTGAATGAAAATGGTGTTTAAAACAAATAAAAACACATAAGTAATAAAGGTAAAAATAAGTGGATTTTTATTTTGACACACATTTTTATTTTATATTTTATTTGAATAGATTTTTATTTTTGTGAGCATTTTGATATATCATTTATATTTTTCTGAACTAAAATGAATTTTATATAATTTTGCAAAGTTTCAGCACTTTACTGGTTTTTAAATTAAAATTGAAATACTAAACGTACCGAGACAGATCTAGCCCTAGACACTGACTGGTGGGTCATGTGTACACGTCGACTGCCACGCAAGCAGGGACCGGTCAAAGTTGACCGTGGCGTTTGACCTCACCGACGTTTAAACGCCGGCGGCCAGAGCACGGTGGCGCCGCTGATTTAGGGCTCCCCTGGATGCGCGACTAGGTGCATCTGAACGAGCACAACAAGGTGAAGCGAATGGTGGTGGTGGTTTCCGCGGGGACTCATCGGAGCATCGCCGGCAAAGGGGTGCTGCGGCGGTGTTCTCCGACGAGATGGCTAAACGGAGCTACAGAGGTCGATAGGATGCGCATCCGGGCTCTAAATGACCGCAAGCTCACCTTGAGTCTTGCAGAATGCTTGATGACGACGGACAGTGACGGAGATGACGGCGATAGATTGTTTTCCGGCGAACCCGACGGAAAGGGAATGATGAAATTCTCCCTCCTCCTCGCTCCCCTTGATGCCCTGCTCCTCCAGGGTGCTCTGAGTGCTCGAGTTGTTCACCTCGACCACTCAATCGACGCCGGGGTGGCATCTATCGTCGAGTTCTTGATCGACTCCGGCGAGGTACTGTGGATAATAGCGGGAGATTGAGAGGGATAAAGAGGGAATGGAAGGGCGGCGAGGTGCTAGGGTTTCAATGCGGAGCTCCTGGCATATTTATAGGGCTCGAGGGGGTCAGAATCGCCGTGTCGCCGGCGACAGAGGTGGAGATGCGACGGTGACGGTGAGCTAGGTGAGGGCGTGAATCTTGATGCGAACGGATAGACTCGGACGCGAGGAAGATAGTGTGGAGCTCTAGAACCTTCTGCGACGTCCGGGGCGAGCTTATCCACGACGAAGACGTGGCCAGAGCTCCTCTCTGCGCTGTCGACGCCATGGAGAGGAAGACGACGCTCTCCTTTTGTTTCATGCCAGCGACGAAACGGTACGAGGCAATGGGCTGGGCTGGGCCGTGGAGGTGGTGCTGGTCTTGGGCTCCTGCTGGGCTTCAGCCGGTCAGGTAAGCCTGGTAAGCCCCTTTCTTTCTCTCTTTTTCTTCTTTTCTATTTATGTTTTCAATTTGTTATTTGAACCTGATTTAAATTCTATTTTGTTTTGCAGGTTATAAATATTTGAATTTCCATATCACTTGATAATAGTGCTTACTGCATTGTTTTTTTTAAACAAACATTTAATCTTTGATTAAATTTGTGTTTTTAGTGAGGTGCATTTTAAAATAGATATGGCTTAAGGGTTTGTCTCAATTCTTTTTTATTTTATTTAGAAACCAAACCTATTTTTAATGATTTGAAATTTATAACCAGTGCATGGTAAACATGTTATCAGGTCTTGTTATTTTGTTAACAATATTTATTGTTCCCATATATTTTAATTATAGCTAAAGTTTAGAATAAATGATAATGATGATGGATTGGATCATGATTTTATGTGAAGAATTATTCCTAAGGTTTGAGCATATGGATAAACTCTATATTTAATAATGTTGTTTAGCAACTTCAAGCTTGAATTACTTAAGATAAATCCTAAGCTCCTCATTGGTTAATTCACTTGCTAAGGTGATGGTCCAAATTATAACATATTTTCCTATTTGATTAACTAAGCAATTTACTTGGAATACCAAATAGAATTGGATATTAGTTTCACTCTACTCACTTAAATAGCATACAAGTTTAAGTATAACTAGTTTTGGTTTATACTTGTGATCTATGATACACAAGTTAGGGCATATTATTTTATGTGGAGTGAATCCCACATGAAATGATTTAGGGTTTTGCATAAGCTTTATTAAATGGAAATACAAATAGGCATGAGGTATGGCAGGGTTCTATTTATGATCCAAAGTGATCCTTGGATTGGAATTCAGATGTGGTCTAGGGTTTTAGTGGTGATCACCCATGTGATACACAACTAGGATTAGGATATGGGCATAAGCTTTGGTTATGTTTCACTAATAAAACATGGCTCTCACCTACAAGATTAAAGGTTGGTTTGAACAAGTAAGATTTAATATTACTCTAGTATTCTCTAGGATAGACATGGCTATGGTTAGCATCTATAACCTCTCTCACTTCTCAATGTCTTTTAATAACCTCAAGTCCTACTCGAGAGATGATGATGTGATCCTCTAAATATATGGTTTGCCTAAGAATTCTACCTTGGTATCCTATGTAGCTTGTTCTTCTGGAATTCTGATAAACCTGCATCTTGTGGTATGCCTCCACCTCCTAGCTTCTTCATCTTGATCCTAACTAATGCATAGAGTGGCTCTATGTGTTTGTTTCCTTGTATCATGCTACAAGGTGATCAAATGGATGAAGGGTGTGGCTCCTTTTATAGGCTTGGGCAAGCTCTAGTATCATGACACATAGGTGGGTGACTCTTGTTTTGGTTTGATGAGTAAGGTGCTTGGTTGTCATGCCCTCATCCATAGCAATCCTTTGAGCATGAGGTGGCATAGCTTGGAGTGCAAGTCATGTAGATATTTTCATCCCACGTGGCATGATCCTTATCCTCTCATATGATTTATCTTTGGATAGCCAAGTGGCATTTGTTACTAAATATCTTGTGGATGGTTTTATTATTTTGGATGAATCACTATACCATATTTGATTGGATTTATATTATAATATTGGTCAAAAGTCAATGATTGAAGGTTATTCCTCAACTTTGGATAGTTGGTGTTTGATTTCACCAAGGCATGATCATATGAGTTTCAAAATACTCATGGGTAGTTTTATTCAAAGAGTTTGAACTATAATTTGTAATGTAAATGGATTTAGTTTTATGATGTTTGATGTCTACGGGTGCTTCTATTCTTGTAGACAGTGTTGGGCCTCCAAGAGCAGAGGTTTGTAGAACAGCAGCAAGTTTCCCTTAAGTGGATTACCCAAGGTTTATCGAACTCAGGGAGGAAGAGGTCAAAGATATCCCTCTCAAGAAATCCTGCAACCACAAAGCAAGAAGTCTCTTGTGTCCCCAACACACCTAATAGGTGCACTAGTTCGGCGAAGAGATAGTGAAATACAAGTGGTATGAATGAATATGAACAGTAGTACGGCGCCAGAAAATAGCTTACTGGCGTGCAGTTGATGGTAGTAATATTGTAGGAAGTAAACAAGCAGTAGTAACGCAGCAGTAGTAACGCAGTAAAACAGTAAACAAGCAGCGATAGCAGTATTTAGGAACAAGGCCTAGGGATTAGACTTTCACTAGTGGACACTCTCAACATTGATCACATAACAGAATAAATAAATGCATACTCTACACTCTCTTGTTGGATGATGAACACATTGCGTAGGATTACACGAACCCTCAATGCCAGAGTTAACAAGCTCCACAATTAAATGTTCATATTTAAATAACCTTAGAAGATCGATACGACTAAACCAAGTACTAACACTGTCACCTTCACGCCAGGTAGGAGGAATAGATCACATCAATACTATCATAGCAATAGTTAACTTCACAATCTACAAGAGATCATGATCATAGCATACGCCAAGTACTAACACGAGTGCACACACTGTCACCATTACACCGTGCAGGAGGAATAAAACTACTTTAATAACATCACTAGAGTAGCACATGGATAAATTGTGATACAAAACACATTGCAATCATAAAGAGATATAAATAAGCACTTCACTATGCCATTCATAACAGTGAATAAGTATTCTGTGAAATATAGCCTAAGAGACCCACACGGTGCACACACTGTCACCTTTACACACGTGGGACAAGGAGTCTCCGGAGATCACATAAGTAAAACCCACTTGACTAGCATAATGACATCTAGATTACAAGCATCATCATATGAATCTCAATCATGTAAGGCAGCTCATGAGATTATTGTATTGAAGTACATAGAAGAGAGATTAACCACATAGCTACCGGTACAGCCCCGAGCCTCGATGGAGAACTACTCCCTCTTCATGGGAGCAGCAGCGGTGATGAAGATGGCGGTGGAGATGGCAGCGGTGTCGATGGAGAAGCCTTCCGGGGGCACTTCCCCGTCCGGCGGCGTGCCGGAACAGAGACTCCTGTCCCCCAGATCTTGGCTTCGCGATGGCGGCGGCTCTGGAAGGTTTCGCGTACCGTGGCTTATTCCGTAAGGGTTTTCGATGCAGGGGCTTTATATAGGCGAAAGGGCAGCGTCAGAAGATCGAAGGGGCGACGACACCATAGGCTGGCGCGGCCAGGGCCCAGGCCGCGCCACCCTATCATCTGGGGCCCACAGGGCCCTCCTCTGGCGGCTCTCGGGTGTTCTGGATGCTTCCGGGCAAAATAGGAACCTGGGCGTTGATTTCGTCCAATTCCGAGAATATTTCGTTACTAGGATTTCTGAAACCAAAAACAGCAGAAAACAGGAACTGGCACTTCGGCATCTTGTTAATAGGTTAGTTCCAGAAAATGCACGAATATGACATAAAGTGTGCATAAAACATGTAGGTATCATCAATAAAGTAGCATGGAACATAAGAAATTATCGATACGTTGGAGACGTATCAGCATCCCCAAGCTTAGTTCTGCTCGTCCCGAGCAGGTAAAACGATAACAAAGATAATTTCTGAAGTGACATGCCATCATAATCTTGATCATACTATTTGTAAACATATGTAATGAATGCAGCGATCAAAACAATGGTAATGACATGAGTAAACAAATGAATCATAAAGCAAAGACTTTTCATGAATAGTACTTTCAAGACAAGCATCAATAAGTCTTGCATAAAAGTTAACTCATAAAGCAATAAATTCAAAGTAAAGGCATTGAAGCAACACAAAGGAAGATGAAGTTTCAGCGGTTGCTTTCAACTTATAACATGTATATCTCATGGATAATTGTCAATGCAAAGCAATATAACAAATGCAATATGCAGATATGTAAGAATCAATGCAAAGTTCACACAAGTGTTTGCTTCTTGGGATGGAGAGAAATAGGTGAACTGACTCAACATAAAGGTAAAAGAATGGTCCTTCAAAGAGGAAAGCATCGATTGCTATATTTGTGCTAGAGCTTTGATTTTCAAAACATAAAGAGAGCATAAAAGTAAAATTTTGAGAGGTGTTTGTTGTTGTCAACGAATGGTAGCGGGTACTCTAACCCCCTTGCCAGACAAACCTTCAAAGAGCGGCTCCCATTTTATTTTATTTTTGGGTGGCACTCCTTCCAACCTTTCTTTCACAAACCATGGCTAACCGAATCCTCGGGTGCCTGCCAACAATCTCATACCAGGAAGGAGTGCCTTTTTATTTTAGTTTTATTATGATGACACTCCTCCCCACCTTTGCTTTCTCAAGCCATGGCTAACCGAATCCTTCGGGTGCCGTCCAACAATCACATACCATGGAGGAGTGTCTATTTTTGTTAATTAATTTGGGACTGGGAATCCCATTGCCAGCTCTTTTTGCAAAATTATTGGATAAGCGGATGAAGCCACTAGTCCATTGGTGAAAGTTGCCCAACAAGATTGAAAGATAAACACCACATACTTCCTCATGAGCTATTAAACATTGACACAAATAAGAGATAATAACTTTTGAATTGTTTAAAGGTAGCACTCAAGCAATTTACTTTGGAATGGCGGAGAAATACCATGTAGTAGGTAGGTATGGTGGACACAAATGGCATGAATATTGGCTCAAGTATTTGGATGCATGAGAAGTATTCCCTCTCGATACAAGGTTTAGGCTAGCAAGGTTATTTGAAGCAAACTCAAGTATGAAATGGTGCAGCAAGACTCACATATAAACATATTGTAAACATTATAAGACTCTACACCGTCTTCCTTGTTGTTCAAAACTCAATACTAGAAATTATCTAGACCTTAGAGAGACCAATTATGCAAACCAAATTTTAGCAAGCTCTATGTATTTCTTCATTAATAGGTGCAAAGTATATGATGCAAGAGCTTAAACATGAGCACAACAATTGCCAAGTATCACATTATCCAAGACATTTTACCAATTACTACATGTAGCATTTTCCAATTCCAACCATATAACAATTTAACGAAGAGGAAACTTCGCCATGAATATTATGAGCTAAGAACACATGTGTTCATACGAACCAGCGGACCATGTCTCTCTCCCACACAAGGATGAACTTATTCAGAGAATGAAAATAACAAAACAAAAATAAAAGCGCACAGACGCTCCAAGTAAAATACATAGGATGTGACCGAATAAAAATATAGTTTCAAGAGAAGGAACCTGATACTTTGTCGATGAAGAAGGGGATGCCTTGGGCATCCCCAAGCTTAGACGCTTGAGTCTTCTTAGAATATGCAGGGATGAACCACGGGGGCATCCCCAAGCTTAGAGCTTTCACTCCTCTTGATCATAGTATATCATACTCCTCTCTTGACCCTTGAAAACTTCCTTCACACCAAACTTCAAGCAAACTCATTAGAGGGTTAGTGCACGATTAATAATTCACATATTCAGAGGTGACACAATCATTCTTTACACTTCTGGACATTGCATAAAGCTACTGGACATTAATGGATCAAAGAAATTCATCCAACATAGCAAAAGAGGCAATGCGAAATAAAAGGCAGAATCTGTCAAAAACAGAACAGTCCGTAAAGACGAATTTTAAAATGGCACCAGACTTGCTCAAATGGAAAACGCCAAAACTAATGAAAGTTGCGTACATATCTGAGGATCACGCTCGTAAATTGGCAGATTTTTTCGAATTTTCTACAGAGACTTGTGCCCAGATTCGTGACAGACAGCAATGCTGTTTCTGCGCAGCGATCCCAAATATAACCTCAACTTTGACATAGAAACTTTAGTTGGCACAAAAACATGATAAGGAGAGGTTGCTACAGTAGTAAACAACTTCCAAGACACAAATACAAAATAAAAGTATTGTAGCAAAATAAACACATGGGTTATCTCCCAAGAAGTTCTTTCTTTATAGCCATTAAGATGGGCTCAGCAGTTTTAATGATGCACTCGCAAGAAATAGAAGTTGAAGCAAAAGAGAGCATCAAGAGGCAAATTCAAAACACATTTAAGTCTAACATGCTTCCTATGCATAGGAATCTTGTAAATAAATAAGTTCATGAAGAGCAAAGTAACAAGCATAGGAAGATAAAACAAGTGTAGCTTCAAAAATTTCAGCACATAGAGAGGTGTTTTAGTAACATGAAAATTTCTACAACCATATTTTCCTCTCTCATAATAACTTTCAGTAGCATCATGAGCAAACTCAACAATATAACTATCACTTAAAGCATTCTTATCATAAGTCTCATGCATAAAATAATTACTACTCCCAACATAAGCATAGTCATTCTTATTAATTGTAGTGGGAGCAAATTCAACAAAGTAGCTATCAAATATTGGAGGTATATTGTAATCATAATCAAATTTATCCTCCATAACAGGTGGTAACAAAAGACTACTATCATTATAATCATCATAAATGGGAGGCAAAGTATCATCAAAGTAAATTTTCTCCTCAATGCTTGGGGGACTAAAAATATCATGCTCATCAAAGCCAGCTTCCCCAAGCTTAGAATTTTCCATAGCATTAGCAACAATAGTGTTCAAAGCATTCATATTAATATGTTCCATGGGTTTTTTAATTTTCGCATCAAACCATCCATGTCTTAAATCAGGAAATAGAATAAGAAGCTCATTGTTGTTCATTATGCCTAACTAGTGTAAACAAGAAACCAAATGTCGCAATTGCAGAGTCTAAAGGAAATAGCTTCGAGCACACACACAATGGCACCAAAAAAGTACTGTTACCGGGAAACGGAGTATGAGTGCCTTTTACCTTTCCTCCCCGGCAACGGCGCCAGAAAATAGCTTGATGTCTACGGGTGCTTCTATTCTTGTAGACAGTGTTGGGCCTCCAAGAGCAGAGGTTTGTAGAACAGCAGCAAGTTTCCCTTAAGTGGATTACCCAAGGTTTATCGAACTCAGGGAGGAAGAGGTCAAAGATATCCCTCTCAAGCAATCCTGCAACCACAAAGCAAGAAGTCTCTTGTGTCCCCAACACACCTAATAGGTGCACTAGTTCGGCGAAGAGATAGTGAAATACAAGTGGTATGAATGAATATGAACAGTAGTACGGCGCCAGAAAATAGCTTACTGGCGTGCAGTTGATGGTAGTAATATTGTAGGAAGTAAACAAGCGGTAGTAACGCAGCAGTAGTAACGCAGTAAAACAGTAAACAAGCAGCGATAGCAGTATTTAGGAACAAGGCCTAGGGATTAGACTTTCACTAGTGGACACTCTCAACATTGATCACATAACAGAATAGATAAATGCATACTCTACACTCTCTTGTTGGATGATGAACACATTGCGTAGGATTACACGAACCCTCAATGCCGGAGTTAACAAGCTCCACAATTAAATGTTCATATTTAAATAACCTTAGAGTGCATGAAAGATCGATACGACTAAACCAAGTACTAACACTGTCACCTTCACGCCAGGTAGGAGGAATAGATCACATCAATACTATCATAGCAATAGTTAACTTCACAATCTACAAGAGATCATGATCATAGCATACGCCAAGTACTAACACGAGTGCACACACTGTCACCATTACACCGTGCAGGAGGAATAAAACTACTTTAATAACATCACTAGAGTAGCACATGGATAAATTGTGATACAAAACACATTGCAATCATAAAGAGATATAAATAAGCACTTCACTATGCCATTCATAACAGTGAATAAGTATTCTGTGAAATATAGCCTAAGAGACCCACACGGTGCACACACTGTCACCTTTACACACGTGGGACAAGGAGTCTCCGGAGATCACATAAGTAAAACCCACTTGACTAGCATAATGACATCTAGATTACAAGCATCATCATATGAATCTCAATCATGTAAGGCAGCTCATGAGATTATTGTATTGAAGTACATAGAAGAGAGATTAACCACATAGCTACCGGTACAGCCCCGAGCCTCGATGGAGAACTACTCCCTCTTCATGGGAGCAGCAGCGGTGATGAAGATGGCGGTGGAGATGGCAGCGGTGTCGATGGAGAAGCCTTCCGGGGGCACTTCCCCGTCCGGCGGCGTGCCGGAACAGAGACTCCTGTCCCCCAGATCTTGGCTTCGCGATGGCGGCGGCTCTGGAAGGTTTCGCGTACCGTGGCTTATTCCGTAAGGGTTTTCGATGCAGGGGCTTTATATAGGCGAAAGGGCAGCGTCAGAAGATCGAAGGGGCGACGACACCATAGGCTGGCGCGGCCAGGGCCCAGGCCGCGCCACCCTATCATCTGGGGCCCACAGGGCCCTCCTCTGGCGGCTCTCGGGTGTTCTGGATGCTTCCGGGCAAAATAGGAACCTGGGCGTTGATTTCGTCCAATTCCGAGAATATTTCGTTACTAGGATTTCTGAAACCAAAAACAGCAGAAAACAGGAACTGGCACTTCGGCATCTTGTTAATAGGTTAGTTCCAGAAAATGCACGAATATGACATAAAGTGTGCATAAAACATGTAGGTATCATCAATAAAGTAGCATGGAACATAAGAAATTATCGATACGTTGGAGACGTATCAATGTTCCATATATTTAATAATTTATAATTTAAATAAGAATGTGTGGTCTTTATGCACTTTAGACCATGTGGTTTACCTTATTTATAAGTGAATTAAGGTACACATAAAGGTAGTTGCTAACTTTTAAGTGTTATTAAGTTAGGGTTTGATTCTTAGAGAATGTGTTGTTGTAAGGAATGTCATGTTGAGATCTTTTATAAGATCTTACAATTGACCCTTACTTAAGATGTTATTTGTTGTAAAACTAATTATATTTGATCTAGCCCATACATCAAATCATATCTACCCAAAACAGGTTTTAGCAAAGATCACAGTGAAGTTTATAGCGCTTGACTTGATGATCTACTTCAATTCCAGCAAGTCAAGTGAAACTTCAGTTATTGTGGTAAGTTTTATTTGAAAGCGCGAAAATTCCCCGGATTTTCTATGCATGAATGCAATGCACACTTTTGTGTTCTCTCATTTTATTGCCCCTAAACCTGGGATATTACAGCCTCTCCCCCATAAACTGAACTTCGTCCCGAAGTTCGAACGCTCTCATGTTTCAGAATGTGGAACTGACTTGAATAGATCACAATCCTTCATACTCCATGGTGATCTCATTAGATATAATTGCATATATCCCTTATCCAGATCCTTCCTGGAATCTTCTGATGTCTGGCACTGATACTTCCTTTAATTCTATATTTTCTTCCAACACTCTAAGCTTATAGTCTTGCTCTCCAAAAATCCTTGGATTAGGACATCTTATTTTGCTAATGGACTTTACTATTGGTTGTGGTGATAGCTTCCTATCTGGGTACCCAAAACTTGGTTCTACCAGCTACGGTGATTCAAAGCTTAATTCTAAAATATTTATTTAAGGTAGGGTATTGTTTTACCTTACTACCATAACTATAGTAATGGTACTTGGTAAGGTATTTACAATAGGTATGGTCCTGGTGGTTTATTCCTATGAATGGATGAGACTCATTTAATCCATCCAGTCATGGCTTCTAGTTTATACTAGTTGTCCTCCTTTTGGTTTCTTTAGGTTCCATGAAAGGAATCTTTCTAATAAGCATTAGTTTTGGTTTGGTCAAACCCTTCGGTCTTTGAGCTTCTCAAGCTTTGATTGTCCTCCGATCTCTTCTTCATCCAACTTCATTACCTTAGACTTACTTGAGCTCTTCTGCTTCTGAGTAATTATTAATTACCCACTCAAGTTAGGGTTAACCCTTACTTCTTTGAGATATAAACCTCGGTTTCTAGTCTGACATCCTCCTGAGAGTACTTTGATATGGATACTTCCCAACAACCTTATACAAATAAGATTGAACTTCCTCTCAGTTCCGACCTTCTTCTTCATCTTTCATACTCCAAATCATGTCTTAATACTTCTGATTCAACCTTCCTCTCCCCCTTGGAGTTTACTAATGATCTCCAAGCTTCTTTTCTTCTAATCATTAAACTCCAAGGTTATAAAATTGGTCTTGGTCTGGCTTTTAATTTGTACTATTCTAAAGTCTCATGAAGAATTCTTTGCGGTGTATCCACACAGTTGTGGGTATCCGATGTGAATCCTCCTACTAAATGGTTACCAGCTACGGAATACCAGCTGCGGAATACCGGCTGCGGAATCCCTCTTTCTTTTAGAGTAAAGGAATGTTCAAGCCGCGGACTATGTGATACCAGCTACAGACTAACTAGCACCAGATGTGGCTTATTTGATACCAGGTGTGGACTATTTATGGTTCTAGTCAACATCTACCTAGCTACCAGATGCGGATACTTTTATGGTTTTAGTTAAGATCTACCTTACTTCCAATGCTTTCTCTTCATGTTTATCCTATACCAGCTGCGGTCTTATTACATCAACTGCGACTTTACTTGTCCATTTTCCTTCTTCCAGGGTTTGTTTTGCAAGAAAACCACTTGTTGACACTATGAAAATGGTATCATAAGTGACTTCACTTGCATTCCCTTCTTCCATAATAAATATGGATCCACTACTACTGCTCCATATTCACATTTTTTTTCTCACTTTCCTGGTACTTCCATGTTGAAGTACTCCTCAATTGAGGATAAAAGTGAGTTTTGTTTAATCCTTCCTTTGAAGTAGTGTGGTTGCTTCCCACAACTGTACTTCCTACTTCTAGTGAACCTTCATCTTGTCTTCAAAATCTTCGAAAATCGTCACTTCCTCACACAAATACCTTTACCCTCTAGACCTATAACATCAAGTAAGAGCTTGATATTGCAACATGCATTTGCATATAAAAGTCAAACTTCATGTATGGATCTAGTCAGTCAATGAAAATCCAAGAAGATCCAACTTTGTGCTTATAATACACATCCTTATATGCATGAATATAATAGTTGGGTATGACATCCCTAAACATCAGGCTTAGATGTGTAGTATATAACACCACATAAGATTGGTTTAGGTTGTGATACTTAGCACATGTATAGGGATTTCTACTATTTGTCTCAATATTTACCTCGATTGCTCACTTGCAACCAAATAAACTTGAGCAAATTAGTCCATAATGGTTGTGGTTGACCTAATTTCCTTGGAAAATACTAACTTACCTTCCATTAAATGGAAAACTAACCTCACATGATCTCTCGAGACTATAACATGGCTACTCTCAACACATGATTGTTGAAGTCTACCACCTATAATTCCAAGTTTCTCTATAAGCTATGCTCTAATAAAACCTTCTTCCGACTATCACCTTTGGTTCGAGCATACTTGGCACAGTTTCCATGATTTTAAGGCCTAAGTTTTTGAACTATTCCTTAAATCCTACTCCTTATCACACTCTGGTTATTTCACTTATGATGTTCTACTTCATCACATCATGACTCTCAAGTGAATCATATATGAGTACCTAGTTTATTATTTAAAGTAGACTCATGTAACTCCTATCACTCTTCCTTACCTCCCATGATTGACTCATCATAGGTATATACTATCTTATATAACTTATATTCCTCACTTAACAACATTCATCTTAGTACTTTGAATGACTCTTACTTAACCATACTTATAATGGTATACTTCTTCCAATAGGATATCTTCCTTATGGTTGTATCCTCTCTTTGGACTACCATGTATTGTATACCAATTGTGGTCTACTACCACCCATTATCTTAAGCTCCAATGGTGTTCTAATTATTTGGAATGAAGCAAGATAACTAACTAACTCTACTTAAGAAAGATAGATAAGAAAGATTGACTCAAGTGTGTCAGGATTATTCTCAAGTGAATACCCATCTTAAGTCAAAAGAATGGTTGGTTCAGCATAGTTGACTTAGCTAATATAACTTCCTATAGACACTACCAAACCTATAGGTCTCCTTTAAAGGGTTTTAATCCTAGGGTCAAAGCATTTGCTCTGATACCAGCTGTGATGACCCAGCGTACCACTGCATGGTGTAGTACACAAGTCGTTGACATAACACAAGTGAAACACTGTTCCACTCATATTACATCTCTCAGAGTGGTACAAAAGAAACATATGCGAGTGCAAGGTATGTCTATAGAAGGATACACAAGCTGGTTACAGAAGATCAACACAGCCTCCTACTTTACAGTGAGGTAAAACTTCAAATAAAGTTCCAGAAGAACGACTCGTAGACTAACTTATTGCTAACCCAAGCTTCAGAGCTACTAGGCTTGCTATAGAAATCTAGCTACTTAGGTGCTAGGATTAGGGAGAAATGTCCCCTTCTATGACTAGTCTAAGTTTCCACTTTAGTTGCTGCAGCCGTTGACTTCATTGACTTCTTTGCTTGGATTCTTCATCTTGTTGCAGTTGACTCCTTTGTCTTCGAGTTCCGTAGTAGTTTATCCTCCGGTGCCTCCATAGCTAAGCAGGGGATTTAAGAGTGGGATGAGTACGAGCGTACTCAGCAAGTTCATATTAGGAAATAGGTGTATCATGCACTAGCTACATCCACAGACCAGAAAGTCATAGGCGAATGCAAGTTTTCATAAACATTTGTTCAAAGGTTTATTTTATTCTAAAAACTATGCCCGTCAGTCTTCACAGGTTGAACAGAACTTCATGGAGTTCCTTTCCTGCCGCGTTCGTAGTTCCCTTCCCGGAACAGGGAGTGACTGCCACAATTTGATACCCTCTGCAGAGGTGTGTTACTTTTCCCATAAGAGAAATTATCCTTGTTGCCAACCAGGTGTGCACTTTCCCGTCCACACTTCCTTGGTGTGAGGCCAGGTGTAAGATCCAAGCCAATCACTGCCTTCTCCGCGACCCCGCAGACCCACCCTTTTGTAAGTTTGTCCTCCCCTTTATCTATGGGTAGACCGACCCAGGCACTTGTTCTCCCCTATACCATTAAGGTAGACCGTTCCGAACAACTCATGTGCCCTGTCCTATACACCATAGATAGACCAATCCGGACAACCCTTACAATCCTTCATAGACCAATAATAAGTCTGCCCTCCCCTGTATCTAATGGTAGACCGTGACGGACCACATGTCCCCACCTTTACCAAAGATAGACCGATCCATGCAACCCTTATTACTAGTCCGTTGGCATGCGAGAGGGAAAAGATAGAGCTGACTTCCCCAGAGCCATTATAGATCTTATGGTTAACGCGATATGTACGGAGCTAGAATCACTGGACGGCATTGGTACTTAATCCTAGATGAATAGTACCCGTGCAATGGAACCTCCACCAATCAACACATACCATGGTTCCATTGCCCACCACATAGTCATATTCATAATTGTAAAATAATATTTGCTTTTCCATGCAAGAGTGATAAGTATAGTACTTTGGATATAATTTGATAAAAATAATCAAATGACATGAGCAAGCGATGAACTTGCCTTTCTTGACTGCAAGATTATGCAGACAAAAGCTTCGATACGTGAGAACTCCAAATTCTGAAATACCATCATTGTCCGGTAAGGACAATGTTTAAAGAACTGGCAAAGATGCTATAATGTATAGTATGAGCTGCAATCGTCCCGAGCGTAACCTAACCTCGATGATTTAGGATGGATGAGTTGTAAAGATTTCTTTAGGATGTGTTGCACTTTTAGGATGATCCTCAAATAAGGTTCTTATTAGGGTTGGTGATATGAATAGCATAAGCAAGTAATATGATGGAACATAACAAGCATATGTACAAAGGATAGTAGTGGAATAGTATGTAAAGAACAGTTGTCAATTTTATGTTCTACTGGACATGGTTGATTATTACTTATACTACACTTCAAAAGAATAACTTGTGAAGAACATGTTAATAAGAATAAGAATTACTTTAAATAGGAGCTATTACTTCAAGGGTTTACTATTAGAGACTAGTTGGTTCTTAGTTAGAATGGGTCTATATGCAGCAAGTATCGGTAGGTTTATTACTATGGTTTCTCATAAGCATCATATCAAAGAATGATGGCCAAGGTGGTGCCATGAGTTAGGTTTACTATATATTCCTATCTGATTCACTAAGTAATCACTAAGGTTTCTAAGCTAGGTGGCTTAAGATCCCTTAAGTAGGGTTTAGTTGGATAGGAGCATGTGATATGAATGGCTACACAAGATTGATGCTAGGGTTCATCATTAGGATTCTACTAGGGTTTGATGGTTGAGGTTCAATTCCATGGTGTGATACTAAGTATGAGGATCAATGGTGCTAATATGTGGATAATCAATTAGGGTTTGCTCCTAAGTGGTACTAGTTGGTTATCTAAGGTTTATGCCAAACTAAAGACATAAAAGGATAATTTTATGTGAATTGTACCTAGTTTTATTTTAGTGGATCATGAGTATGCACTTATTGGTGGTTGGTTAAGGTTCTACATGTAAAGGTGAAGTTGATATTATCACATGGGCTAAACCCCTAGGGTTTTAGGATTGCAATTAACTTAGGATGAGCACATAAAATAGTGGGATCAAAGTCTTACTTATATTAAAACTAGGGTTTATAAATTATGGTACAACTCTGAAAATGATAATTGGCAATAAATTTAATGTGATTAAGTACTTTGAATTGAAATTAATAAGGGTTTAACATTTTATTCATTTTCAAGAGATTTAATAATTAGGGTAACACTTATTTAGGTTTAATTCAGAAATCAGGGTATAACAACTGTTATAAGGTTTTAAAAATAATAACTTGCTAAAAATGTTTGAGTTCATAATACTTGAGTTACCAAATTAATATTGGCTTTTAATATTTTCTTGATTTATTAATATTTAAGAAAATATAAAATAGCAATTTTCAAATTAAGGTTTATGAAGTACCACTAATATTTAAGTTAATGAAAAGATGATTAAGAAAATTAATCTTAAAATTTTATTTACTTACTGAATTGCTATTATTTAATTTTTATACTTAGATAATTTATTGAATGAAAATGGTGTTTAAAACAAATAAAACACATAAGTAATAAAGGTAAAAATAAGTGGATTTTTATTTTGACACACATTTTTATTTTATATTTTATTTGAATATATTTTATTTTTGTGAGCATTTTGATATATCATTTATATTTTTCTGAGCTAAAATGAATTTTATATAATTTTGCAAAGTTTCAGCACTTTACTGGTTTTTAAATTAAAATTGAAATACTAAACGTACCGAGACAGATCTAGCCCTAGACACTGACTGGTGGGTCATGTGTACACGTCGACTGCCACGCAAGCAGGGACCGGTCAAAGTTGACCGTGGCGTTTGACCTCACCGACATTTAAACGCCAGCGGCCAGAGCACGGTGGCGCCGCTGATTTAGGGCTCCCCTGGATGCGCGACTAGGTGCATCTGAACGAGCACAACAAGGCGAAGCGAATGGTGGTGGTGGTTTCCGCGGGGACTCATCGGAGCATCGCCGGCAAAGGGGTGCTGCGGTGGTGTTCTCCGACGAGATGGCTAAACGGAGCTACAGAGGTCGATAGGATGCGCATCCGGGCTCTAAATGACCGCAAGCTCACCTTGAGTCTTGCAGAATGCTCGATGACGACGGACGGTGACGGAGACGACGGCGATAGATTGTTTTCCGGCGAACCCGACGGAAAGGGAATGCTGAAATTCTCCCTCCTCCTCGCTCCCCTTGATGCCCTGCTCCTCCAGGGTGCTCTGAGTGCTCGAGCAGTTCACCTCGACCACTCAATCGACGTCGGGTTGGTCTCTATCGTCGAGTTCTTGATCGACTCCGGCGAGGTACTATGGATGATAGTGGGAGATTGAGAGGGATAAAGAGGGAATGGAAGGGCGGCGAGGCGCTAGGGTTTCAATGCGGAGCTCCTGGCATATTTATAGGGCTCGAGGGGGTCAGAATCGCCGTGTCGCCGGCGACAGAGGTGGAGATGCGACGGTGACGGTGAGCTAGGTGAGGGCGTGAATCTTGATGCGAATGGATAAACTCGGACGTGAGGAAGATAGTGTGGAGCTCTAGAACCTTCTGCGGCATCCGGGGCAAGCTTATCCACGACGAAGACGTGGCCAGAGCTCCTCTCTGCGCTGTCGACGCCATGGAGAGGAAGACGACGCTCTCCTTTTGTTTCATGCCAGCGACGAAACGATACGAGGCCGTGGGCTGGGCTGGGCCGTGGAGGTGGTGCTGGTCTTGGGCTCTTGCTGGGCTTCAGCCGGTCAGGTAAGCCTGGTAAGCCCCTTTCTTTCTCTCTTTTTCTTCTTTTCTATTTATGTTTTCAATTTGTTATTTGAACCTGATTTAAATTCTGTTTTGTTTTGCAGGTTATAAATATTTGAATTTCCATATCACTTGATAATAGTGCTTACTGCATTGTTTTTTTTTTAACATTTAATCTTTGATTAAATTTGTGTTTTTAGTGAGGTGCATTTTAAAATAGATATGGCTTAAGGGTTTGTCTCAATTCTTTTTTATTTTATTTAGAAACCAAACCTGTTTTGAATGATTTGAAATTTATAACCAGTGCATGGTAAACATGTTATCAGGTCTTGTTATTAGTTAACAATATTTATTGTTCCCATATATTTTAATTATAGCTAAAGTTTAGAATAAATGATAATGATGATGGATTGGATCATGATTTTATGTGAAGAATTATTCCTAAGGTTTGAGCATATGGATAAACTCTATATTTAATAATGTTGTTTAGCAACTTCAAGCTTGAATTACTTAAGATAAATCCTAAGCTCCTCATTGGTTAATTCACTTGCTAAGGTGATGGTCCAAATTATAACATATTTTCCTATTTGATTAACTAAGCAATTTACTTGGAATACCAAATAGAATTGGATATTAGTTTCACTCTACTCACTTAAATAGCATACAAGTTTAAGTATAACTAGTTTTGGTTTATACTTGTGATCTATGATACACAAGTTAGGGCATATTATTTTATGTGGAGTGAATCCCACATGAAATGATTTAGGGTTTTGCATAAGCTTTATTAAATGGAAATACAAATAGGCATGAGGTATGGCAGGGTTCTATTTATGATCCAAAGTGATCCTTGGATTGGAATTCAGATGTGGTCTAGGGTTTTAGTGGTGATCACCCATGTGATACACAACTAGGATTAGGATATGGGCATAAGCTTTGGTTATGTTTCACTAATAGAACATGGCTCTCACCTACAAGATTAAAGGTTGGTTTGAACAAGTAAGATTTAATATTACTCTAGTATTCTCTAGGATAGACATGGCTATGGTTAGCATCTATACCCTCTCTCACTTCTCAATGTCTTTTAATAACCTAAAGTCCTACTCAAGAGATGATGATGTGATCCTCTAAATATATGGTTTGCCTAAGAATTCTACCTTGGTATCCTATGTAGCTTGTTCTTCTGGAATTCTGATAAACCTGCATCTTGTGGTATGCATCCACCTCCTAGCTTCTTCATCTTGATCCTAACTAATGCATAGAGTGGCTCTATGTGTTTGTTTCCTTGTATCATGCTACAAGGTGATCAAATGGATGAAGGGTGTGGCTCCTTTTATAGGCTTGGGCAAGCTCTAGTATCATGACACATAGGTGGGTGACTCTTGTTTTGGTTTGATGAGTAAGGTGCTTGGTTGTCATGCCCTCATCCATAGCAATCCTTTGAGCATGAGGTGGCATAGCTTGGAGTGCAAGTCATGTAGATATTTTCATCCCATGTGGCATGATTGTAACATCCCAGAAATTCAAAACAAAATAAATATATTTCCCTAGTTCCAAATTTTGGAACCAACAAAAACTTTTATTAAATTAAGTTTGATACATAGTGGTCTTGCTTAATTTTTGTGCTATTGCCATGATTTCTTGTTATTAGTATTTGAAATAATCTTAAACCCTAAACCCCCCCCTCCTTTCACCATCCAAGTTAAAATAAAATAAAAGGAAGTTAAATAAGAAAAAGGCATATGTGCCTATGGCTATTTTTATAAATCTTTACCCTAAACTCCTTTACTTTGTTTAGTGGTTTGGAAAACCATTATACACCACATCTAGTACTTATCAAACCTAATTCAAGTTGTTCCCAAAGAAAAATAAAAAGAAACTAAAAATGCCATAGAGGCATATGAGAGTAAAATAGCAAATATGTTAATTTGAGAAGATTGACCCTAGGACTTGTGTGAATGGTTGGATCACCTCCATATACCACTTCAACACTCAACAACACCATTTGGGTCACGCAAAGTCAAATCAAAAATCAAATGCACCATATGCATAGAGGCATATGTGACACCTAACCATTTCACCAAACCTTGACCTATGCCTTCAAAACTTGACCAAATAATGTGAAACCACCCCTAAACTAAATCTAATACTAAATTGACCCTAAACCATGCCCAAGTAGATCAAGGGGAACCACTTACAAAAATAATAAAACTTGACACATCATCTTTATGTGTTATGGCCATTTTTGCAAATCTTTGAACAAGACCTTTTTAAATGGATTCAATGGTTGGGAAATGTTTCTAAACTAATAAGAATCACTTTAGAGTCAACAAAAGTCAAATTAAATGGAGAGAAATTAAATAGGGAGAAAATCCCAATTTCACTCACATACACAATATGCCAAATTGCAACTCTTCAACCTAGGCCAAAATTGCTTGCTCTCTTGCTTGTAGAATACTTAAATATGATAAACAAACACAATTGCATCAAAGAAACAAGAATCAAATCAAAGGAAATCTCAAATTCAATTCACATATGATAATGGTCATATGCCCCCTTTTTATTTTCTTCATCACTTTGCATCCATTTATCTTCTGATTCCTCAACCAAACTTAGTCAACCAATGCCATGTCATCCAAGACCATGTCAAGGTCTACCACTTTCATGTTGACCATCAGGGTTAAAGTTGACTAGGTTGACCAGTAGAGATTTGACAAGTGGAGACTTTGAAACTATGTGAAGATAACCCCAAATTTGAAATCTCACAAACCTTTGCCAAAATGACCACCACCACCACCACTTTTTCTCTTTAAGTATATAATTGAGCTTCACCAAAAAGAAAACCAAAATTCAAACAAAAGTTTCATGCGGCCATTTCATCAAACACCTTGCAGGCAGATTTTGGCATTTGCAACCCATGCTATTACACACTGGATTTTTGACTAAACCTTGCATGATCAGAGGTGATCATCACTCCCCTACCTCCCCTGCATCTCTACATGTACTGGGTTGGTCGATTAAAGCCAAGAAATGATCACCATTGTACCATGCCGGCTATGAGAAACTCACCATGCCACTCATGGTTATTCTTCCCCTCTGGCCCCTTGTACCATGTCAACTAGGTAGTCCACTCCTCCATGAACCTACTGGTACCATCCCTGGCTAAAGCCACGCACGGCATTGGCCACACGAGCCGTGCCCAGACGCGCCAGAAACGTGCCAGGCACGCGGTGAGCGCGCCCAGACGACGCCCTGGACGCGCCAGAGCACGCCCTCGCCTGGACTCGCTCGACCTCCTCTCCCTCTCTCCCTTGGCGCGCATGCTCACCACCCCTACATCTACCCGCTAGACATGCTCACTAGCCAGCGGAGGACCAGTCGCCGTCGCCATTATCAAATTTCTGCCGCGCCTGTACTGCCAGCACTTGATCGTCGCCAGTACTCCCTCGTCCTCCCCTTGCTGCGCCATCATGCGCGCTAGCTCTGCCTAGTCACCGCCTACCTCGCGCGCCCCCTAGCCTTTGATCGCTGGAGACGCTGCACCATGCTTGCCCCTTCACAGCACCCGCCGGCCTCCTCACCCTCCTATAAATAGCGCTCCTCCGCCCCTTCTTCCTTCACACCATCTGCTCCCCTACCTCTCCTCGACCTCCTCCACCTCTTCTCCCCGCGGATTACTCCACAGAGAGCTCCAATTTCTCGCCGGAGACCCGCAAGCCGCCGCAGATCAATCCACTGATATAGGCCAACTCAAGCTCCGCCACCGGTACCATTCGATTCCTCGTCGTCGACAACGTCATCTAGCCCCTGCGGCGCCCCTCGCCGGAGCTCCGTCAAGCCGCCGACCCCCTACCTCGCCGTCGCAGCACGTCCCCCTCCCCCGTCGACGACGACGACGGTCGACCGTGCGATCCTCTCCTAATCCAACGGTCGACGTCGCAAGCTACCGCTTCGGTGAGTTTAAGTCGCTGACATATGGGACACCATGTCAGGCGGCCCGCGGCGTGATCAGCGCTAGTTGGGCCAGCCCAGTCCATCTCCTCTCGTTTCGGCCCATTTGCTTTCCCGCCTAGCCCACAAATTTAAATCTAGATTTAATAATTATTCCAAAAACCCTGCAGATGCTTTAGTAATTTTTGAATAGTTTGAAATCTAGCAAACCAAATCTAGTCAATTTTATATATTCGGAAAGCTCATGAAATTATCTAAACAATGCCACTGGCCTCATGTCCAAATTCGAAATTAAATTTAAATGATAAAAATAACAAGGCAGGGCCTTTTCTAACTTCAAATAAATATTAAAAATTATCTATAAATGATTTTAAGTTGATTCCAACTCTAATAAATCACATTTGACATAATCTAATTGTTTATGCAAAAATATAGCATAGTTGTTTTGCATGATCATGGACTAGATTCAAATAATGACTATGGAGCCATTTCTAGTCCATTTAACACATACACATAAACTTATTTAAATAGTATGAGGGCTTCTCACTCATTTAAATTGTGATCCTAAGTAATTCAACTAGAGGTACTGAGCTTGGTCTAATGAGCCTCATGCTGGGTTACTTAGAGATCTTAAATCATTTAGATGATAGTTTTAAATTATATGAGGTATAGCTTCTCACTTAAATCATTACTCCAAGTGAGTCAATGTGAGTTGATGACACATGTATTAATGACCCATATGTTCCTATTTGAAAATATTAAATCATTCTCATAGTAGTATTTAAATTGTTCAAACCTACCTATTAAATCATATGAGAGGTGTTGATCTCATTTAAATCTTGTCTCAACTAAGTTAATATGAGGTAGAGACCATGGTCAATTGAAACTCACATTAAATTAGTTAATGATATTAAACAATTGCAAGATGTTATTAAGATGGTATGAGGTGCTCACCTCATTTAAATCATCTTTCTCAAGTAATATGAAGTAATGTGAGGACCTCTACTGCATAGGTTCATACTTGCTTAATTGTGAAATTTAAACCAATATAGAATTAACATTGCGAAGGTTAATTAAATCACATGAGATGATGGATCTCATTTAACTCACTTTTCTCAAATACTAAGTGTGAAGTGTTGACCTTGGTCAACATGGGATCATCCCTGGTTATTTAAGAATATTAAATCACCTCAATCGTAGTCTTTTAAATTAGTTACAACTATGTGTAAATTATATGAGAGGTATTCCTCTCATTTAAATCTTGTTCTCAAGTAATTCAACATGAGGTAGTGATCATAGTCTCTGTAACCTCTTATTGAATTATTTGGTGGCATTAAATCACTACCATGTTAGTATTAAATTGCATGAGGTATGGAACCTCATTTAAATCATTGTCTCAAATGATAAGTATGAAGAGGTTGACTTTGGTCAACCTAGGTCATATATTATTCATAAGAGAAATTAAATCTTAAGAAGATTCAATGAGAGGAAATTATTTTCTCACAAACTAAAGAGAAACCCTAACTCCATTTTCAATGAGAGGAAATTATTTTCCTATTACTAAATAAGGAAACCCTAGCATAATCCTGCGATAAATGTTAAGTAGTAATGCTAGATCATTTGTGTGAGCCACTAAGGCTAAATAAGAGTACTTAAGTATTGTTTGGTGATTGCATCCTCGTATTCGTTTATAGACGCTAGTACCGGAGACTATCAAGAGGAAGAGATTTTCTACCAAGAGGAAGAAGAAGAAAACTTTGATCACATCACCAATCAAGGCAAGCTATTACCAATGCAAGCTAATAATCTTGCTAACCACCATGATGCAAAGCTCTACAAGAGCAATGCACCATCACCCCTTTTAATTTATGTTTTACCTATCCCATGTTTTTACTTTGCAATTTCTTTTGCTTATTTATTTCTAAGTACTTTTGAGTTTATGTTTTCACTTGGTATAGAGTAGAACAAGATCAAAGGTCATCTTAGAACCCTTCAAAGTTAGATAGCACCCCTCATGAAATAGTTGCTAGTGCTAATCAATTAAAAATTGGACCACTCTAGATGGGAACATGTGACTTTGAAATGAAGTTGAAACCTTGGAATGATGGTTCATTCCATTGAATGATTTTGAAGGTGAATATGACCAAGAGAAGATGGTGATTTTTGATATAAAACTGATATGGGTTCGGATGCGATACCATTCCAATTTTGAAAGTACCCCCACAATACCCAATATGGGTAAGGGCTTAACTAGAAATTTATGTGCTTTAGTATGGGTTCCCTCTAAACAAGCGTCATTGGGGTTAGGCTGAAGGCTGCCTCTACAACACAAGAAGTGATGTGATATGACGTGAATGAGGTGAATTGTCCGGCCCAAGCCCTGTGCAGTTCCCAGACTGACGATTTGTCTTCACTGGGAGGCCAAGCTCATGGGGAGAGGTGCCTATACTAGGGTATGTAAGTGAAAGGTTATGGTTGGTAGTCCGCATACGGAGTATGATAAATCAGGGCCAGTTAACCCTGACGGATTATTGCAAATATTGTGGCACAAGTGTACGACTTCTGCAGAGTGTAGAACTATTCGAATAGCCGTGTCCACGGTTACGGACGATTGGAAAGGCCATACTGTTCCATCATCAGACCATTTTAAAAAATGTGACATATGACTGGTGACTTGAAGTTGAAAGGTGAATGGTGACTTTGAATTGAATCACAACAGAGTTGTGGGAATGGCACTAATGTTCCCACTTGAGTTAGTCTAGGGATTCAAGCATCTTTACTAAATGTTTATGAACTTGGCTTTATGCAAATAAACATAGAGCTTAGTATCCCCTTACCACAATTGATAGTGCTTACACTAGTATTAGTTTGCGAGTACTTTAAAAGTACTCATGGCTTTGTCCCTGGCTATTCAAATGGCCAGACTATGAAGGTGAACAGCAGTACGAAGGAAATGGACAGCAGGACGTCTACGACAACTAGGACCGCTCCTGACGTCAAGCGTTGGCCTGTGGATTAGATAACCACTACTACTTCGCTTCCGCTCTTTGTGATGTTCGTTGATCAATCGATCAACTACTATTGTAATATTGGATCATGTGATCCCTCTTTGTAAGACGATTATGTGTTGTAATAAATGATGACTCTATGATATTCAACTATTATGTCTCGCAACAACAATATTCCTGGGATTGCGATGTACGGCATAATAGGCATTGATACGTTTCCGTCGTATCGATAATTTCTTATGTTCCATGCCACTTTATTGATGGTATCTACATGTTTTATACACATTATATGTCATTATTATGCGTTTTCCGGAACTAACCTATTGACGAGATGCCGAAAGGCCAGTTGCTGTTTTCTGCTGTTTTTGGTTTCAGAAATCCTAGTAACGAAATATTCTCGGAATCGGACGAAATCACCGCCCAAGTTCCTATTTTTCCCGGAAGCTTCCAGAGCACCGGAGGAGGATGAGAGGGGAGCCAGGGGGCCCCACACCACACCCCGGCGCGGGCCAGGGGGGGGCGCCCCCCTAGGGTGTGGGCACCCCGTGGCCCCTCCGACTCCCTCTCTTCGCCTATTTAGGCCTCTCTGACCTAAAAACCCCGACAGAGACCACGATACGGAGAAAAACCTTCCAGAGCCGCCGCCATCGCGAAATCAAGATTCGGGGGACAGAACTCTCTGTTCCGGCACCCTGCCGGACGGGGAATTGCCCCCGGAGTCGTCTCCACCGCCGTCTCCACCGCCATCTTCACCGCCATCGCTGCCTCCATGATGAGGAGGGAGTAATTCACCCCTGGGGCTGAGGGCTCTACCGTAGCTATGTGGTTAATCTCTCTCTCTGTACTCCAATACAATGATCTCATGAGCTGCCTTACATGATTGAGATCCATATGATGAGCTTTGTATCGCTACTAGTTGTGTGCTACTCATGTGATGTTATTAAAGTAGTTCTATTCCTCCTACTTGGTGTAAAGGTGATTAGTGTGTGCACCCTGTGGTTCTTGTCGTAGGCTATGATCACGATCTCTTGTAGATTGTGGAGTTAATTATCATTATGATAGTATTGATGTGATCTATTCCTCCTTCATAGTGTAATACGGACAGCGTGTGCACAATGTTAGTTCTTGGTTTATTTTGCAATGATCTATTATGCTCTAAGGTTACTTAAATATGAACATGGAATTGTGGAGCTTGTTAACTCCGGCATTGAGGGTTCGTGTAATCCTACGCAATGATGTTCATTATCAAACAAGAGTGTATGTAGCACATATGAGAAGAAGTATTTATTATGCGATCAATGTTGAGAGTGTCCACTAGTGAAAGTATGATCCCTAGGCCTTGTTTCCAATACTGAAAACACCGTTTACTTACTGTTCTGTTGCATGTTTACTCGCTGCCATATTTTATTCAGATTGCTATTACCACTCATATACATCCATATTACTTGTATTTCACTATCTCTTCGCCGAACTAGTGCACCTATACACCTGACAAGTGTATTTGGTGTGTTGGGGACACAAGAGACTTCTTGCTTTGTGATTACAGGGTTGCTTGAGAGGGATATCTTTGACCTGTTCCTCCCTGAGTTCGATAAACCTTGGGTAATCCACTTAAGGGAAACTTGCTGCTGTTCTACAAACCTCTGCACTTGGAGGCCCAACACTGTCTACAAGAATAGAAGCACCCGTAGACATCAAGCACTTTTCTGGCGCCGTTGCCGGGGAGGAAAGGTAAAAGGCACTCATACTCCGGTTCCAGGTAACAGTACTTTTCTGGCGCCATTGTGTGTGTGCTCGAAGCTATTTCCTTTAGACTCTGCAATTACATCTTTTTGTTTCTTGTTTACACTAGTTAGGCATAATGGACAACAAAGAGCTTCTTATTCTATTTCCTGATTTAAGACATGGATGGTTTGATACAAAAATTAAAAAAACCTATGGAACCTTATTTACATGATAGTAGCAATGTTATTAGTATGAATGCAATTACTGCTAATGCTATGAAGAAGTCTAAGCTTGGGGAAGCTGGTTTACATAAAAATAATCTTTTTAGCTCCTCCGCTTTGGAAGAAATATTTTGCTCTGATAATGCTTTATCTCCCATATGCAATAACTTTAATGATGCTTCTGATATTTTAAATCCACCTGCTGAAAGTATTCCGTATAAAATACCTATGAAAATTATTGAACGTGTTATGGATAACCGCTATGAAGGGGATGGAACTGTCCATCCTGGAAATCATTTACTGTTTTTGCATGAATTATGCGGGTTATTCAAGTGTGCAGGTATTTCAATGGATGAAGTTAGAAAGAAATTATTTGTTATGTCGCTATCTGGTGAAGCGGCGCATTGGTATAAACTATTGAAGGACAGGCGCTCTCTTGATTGGAAGGATATTGTGCCTCTATTTTATTCCAAGTTCTATCCTCCAAGTGAAATTCACAAAGATCGAAACCATATATATAATTTCTGGCCTCATGATGGAGAGAGTATTGCCCAAGCATGGGAGAGATTGAAGACTTTAATGCTCAAATGCCCCAATCATGAGCTTCCAGGTAATATCATCATTGATAATTTCTATGCAAGACTTTCTTTTCAAGATAAGACCTTGCTGGATACTACTTGTTCTGGATCATTCACGAGCAATAGAGAAGAGTTTAAAAGGGACCTTCTTGATCGGATTAAGGAGAACGCTGAAGATTGGGAGAACGACAAAGGTAAAGAGTCAGGTATAAATTATGATTATGAATGCACTGAAACTTTTATGAATACTGATAAATTTCGAAATATGAGTGCTACTTATGGTCTTGACTCTCAAGTTGCTGCAAATCTTTATAAAGCCTTTGCTTCTCACATTGAATTGCCTAAAAAGAATTTTGATAAGTATCATGAACCTTTTAAAGAGGTTTGCATGAAGAATGACATTGTTGTAAATGATTGCAATAAGCATGTTCAAACTTCTGAAAATGCTATTTCTTATAAGCATGTTAATTTTTGTGGAATACATAGACCTTGTGGAATTAATCAAATAGAAGATGAATATTGTATCCATCACAGAAATGAAAAAACTAGAAAGTGGTCTAGAGCTCTAGATGATCTTGGAGAAAAAGTATGTGCCCTCTATCCTTTTATTTGTGAACTTTGCCATAGAGTTGGTCATTTTAATTTTCAATGTTCCTCCAATGATAATTCAAACCCCATGAGTGCTGCAAATTTGTATTGTGATGATGAAATTACTCCTAATCAGCATGATGAACTTACCTTATTTTTGAAGTGTGAAGAGTTATCAAGAAAAATTTCTTTGTTAAATATTAACGATCTTGATATTGATGATGTCCTGCATGGTTGTCTTTCTTATTGCATTGATAATAGCCATACAAATACTTACATACAGAATATTTTAGAAGATGACACCTTGCCAAAATATGATAGGACCGCTGTGTGTTTTTAACTAATTAATGAAAAGGAGGGATCCTCCCAAGTTTCTTCTATTGTTTCTAAAAGTAAATCAGGTTATGCGGACAAGCCACCCTTCAAGCCTCTTCCTCCTAAAGAAGGGAATGAGGAGAAGGAAGAGAAGAAGAAGAAGAAGAAGGGAACGAAGAAGAAGAAGAAGAAGAAGAAGGAGGAGAATAAAAAGAAAGAGGTAACGGCGTATCCCCGCGTGAATGAGATAACGCTAGGTAACCGTAAGTATGTTGCTCCTAATGATTATTATGATAATGAATCTGAGTACGATGATCTTCCTATACCCTTTACCCATATTAGTGATCATGATTTGGATGAGCATGCTGCCTTTGATATTGAAAATCTCTTTGGTACTGATTATGAAATTAATGATGATAGCATTATTCATGTCCCCTTAAACGATGATATTGAAAGCTCTAAGCTTGGGGATGTTGTGCTTGAAGATCCTGTATTTGAGACATCTACTTTTAGTGAAAATGATGATATTACATATTCAGGTTTAGATAATTGCTATAGAGATGTATATGACACATGTTACAATTATCCTTATGAAACTTGTCATAGTTATGATGGGCTTGCCAAAAACAATTCTTTTAATATGCAACTTGTTTACCATGTTCAAATTCTTGATAATAATCTTGCTCCAATTACTATTAATGAGAATAACTCTTCTTATGCCAAAATTAATGATACTTCTATGCATATGAACCATGATAAGAATGTTTTAAGTGACGGGTATATTGTGGATTTCATCAATGATGCTACTGAAAGTTATTATGAGAGAGGGAAATATGGTTATATGCATCTTAATAATATTAAGTTTCCCCTCTTTATGTTGAGAATCTTTAAGTTACTCGTGTTTTATCCTCTTATGCTTGCCACTTTGCTCTTCATGAATTCATTTGTGTATAAGATTCTTTTGCATAGGAAGCATGTTAGGCTCAAATGTGTTTTGAATTGCCTCTTGAAGCTCTCTTTTGCTTCAAATACTATTTCTTGCGGGTGCATCACCAAAATTGCTGAGCCCATCTTAATGGCTATAAAGAAAGAACTTCTTGGGAGATAACCCATGTGTTATTTTGCTACAGTACTTTGTTTTATATTTGTGTCTTGGAAGTTGTTTACTACTGTAGCAACCTCTCCTTATCATGTTTTTGTGCCAAGTAAAGTTTCTATGTCAAAGTTGATGTTATATTTGGGATCGCTGCGCAGAAACATCATTGCTGTCTGTCACGAATCTGGGCACAGTTCTCTGTAGAAAATTCGAAAAAATCTGCCAATTTACGAGCGTGATCCTCAGATATGTACGCAACTTTCATTAGTTTTGAGTTTTTCCATTTGAGCAAGTCTGGTGCCAGCTTTAAATTCGTCTTTACGGACTGTTCTGTTTTTGACAGATTCTGCCTTTTATTTCGCATTGCCTCTTTTGCTATGTTGGATTCATTTCTTTGATCCATTAATGTCCAGTAGCTTTATGCAATGTCCAGAAGTGAAAAGAATGTTTGTGTCACCTCTGAACATGTGAATTATTAATTGTGCACTAACCCTCTAATGAGTTTGCTTGAAGTTTGGTGTGAAGGAAGTTTTCAAGGGTCAAGAGAGGAGAATGATATACTATGATCAAGAGGAGTGAAAGCTCTAAGCTTGGGGATGCCCCGGTGGTTCATCCCTGCATATTTCAAGAAGACTCAAGCATCTAAGCTTGGGGATGCCCAAGGCATCCCCTTCTTCATCGACAAAGTATCAAGTTTCTTCTCTTGAAACTATATTTTTATTCGGTCACATCTTGTGTACTTTACTTGGAGCGTCTGTGTGCTTTTATTTTTGTTTTTGTTTGTTATCTTAGTTCTCTGAATAAGTTCATCCTTGTGTGGGAGAGAGACACGCTCCGCTGGTTCGTATGAACACATGTGTTCTTAGCTTTTAATTTTCATGGCGAAGATTGAAACTGCTTCGTTAATTGTTATATGGTTGGAAACGGGAAATGCTACATGTAGTAATTGGTATAATGTCTTGAATAATGTGAAACTTGGCAATTGTTGTGCTCATATAGATCTTGTTTAAGCTCTTGCATCATGTACCTTGTACCCATTAATGAATAATTACATAGAGCTTGTTAAAATTTGGTTTGCATGATTGGTCTCTCTAAGTCTAGATATTTTCTGGTTGAGGTGTTTGAACAACAAGGAGACGATGTAAAGTCTTATAATGCTTACAATATGTTTATATGTGAGTCTTGCTGCACCATTTCATACTTGAGTTTGCTTCAAATAACCTTGCTAGCCTAAACCTTGTATCGAGAGGGAATACTTCTCATGCATCCAAATACTTGAGCCAATATTCATGCCATTTGTGTCCACCATACCTACCTACTACATGGTATTTCTCCGCCATTCCAAAGTAAATTGCTTGAGTGCTACCTTTAAACCATTCAAAATTTATCACCTCTGATTTGTGTCAATGTTTTATAGCTCATGAGGAAGTATGTGGTGTTTATCTTTCAATCTTGTTGGGCAACTTTCACCAATGGACTAGTGGCTTCATCCGCTTATCCAATAATTTTGCAAAAAGAGCTGGCAATGGGATTCCCAGTCCCAAATTAATTAACAAAAATAGACACTCCACCATGGTATGTGATTGTTGGACGGCACCCGAAGGATTCGGTTAGCCATGGCTTGAGAAAGCAAAGGTGGGGAGGAGTGTCATGATAATAAAACTAAAATAAAAAGGCACTCCTTCATGGTATGAGATTGTTGGCAGGCACCCGAGGATTCGGTTAGCCATGGTTTGTGAAAGAAAGGTTGGAAGGAGTGCCACCCAAAAACAAAATAAAATGGGAGCCGCTCTTTGAAGGTTTGTTTGGCAAGGGGGTTAGAGTACCCGCTACAATTCGTTGACAACAACAAACACTCCTCAAAACTTTACTTTTATGCTCTCTATATGTTTTCAAAATCAAAGCTCTAGCACAAATATAGCAATCGATGCTTTCCTCTTTGAAGGACCATTCTTTTACTTTATTGTTGAGTCAGTTTACCAATTCTTTCTATCTTAGAAGCAAACACTTGTGTGAACTGTGTGCATTGATTCTTACATGTTTACCTATTGCACTTGTTATATTACTTTGTGTTGACAATTATCCATGAGATATACATGTTAAAGTTGAAAGCAACCGCTGAAACTTATATCTTCCTTTGTGTTGTTTCAAAGCTTTCTACTAAGAATTTATTGCTTATGAGTTAACTCTTATGCAAGACTCATTGATGCTTGTCTTGAAAGTATTATTCATGAAAAGTCTTTGTTATGTGATTCATTTGTTTACTCATTATCTTCATCATTGCTTCGAATCTCTGCATTTATCTCATATGCTTACAATAGTATGATCAAGGTTATGATGGCATGTCACTTCAGAAATTATCTTTGTTATCGTTTTACCTGCTCGGGACGAGCAGAACTAAGCTTGGGGATGCTGATACGTTTCCGTCGTATCGATAATTTCTTATGTTCCATGCCACTTTATTGATGGTATCTACATGTTTTATACACATTATATGTCATTATTATGCGTTTTCCGGAACTAACCTATTGACGAGATGCCGAAAGGCCAGTTGCTGTTTTCTGCTGTTTTTGGTTTCAGAAATCCTAGTAACGAAATATTCTCGGAATCGGACGAAATCACCGCCCAAGTTCCTATTTTTCCCGGAAGCTTCCAGAGCACCGGAGGAGGATGAGAGGGGAGCCAGGGGGCCCCACACCACACCCCGGCGCGGGCCAGGGGGGGGCGCCCCCCTAGGGTGTGGGCACCCCGTGGCCCCTCCGACTCCCTCTCTTCGCCTATTTAGGCCTCTCTGACCTAAAAACCCCGACAGAGACCACGATACGGAGAAAAACCTTCCAGAGCCGCCGCCATCGCGAAATCAAGATTCGGGGGACAGAACTCTCTGTTCCGGCACCCTGCCGGACGGGGAATTGCCCCCGGAGTCGTCTCCACCGCCGTCTCCACCGCCATCTTCACCGCCATCGCTGCCTCCATGATGAGGAGGGAGTAATTCACCCCTGGGGCTGAGGGCTCTACCGTAGCTATGTGGTTAATCTCTCTCTCTGTACTCCAATACAATGATCTCATGAGCTGCCTTACATGATTGAGATCCATATGATGAGCTTTGTATCGCTACTAGTTGTGTGCTACTCATGTGATGTTATTAAAGTAGTTCTATTCCTCCTACTTGGTGTAAAGGTGATTAGTGTGTGCACCCTGTGGTTCTTGTCGTAGGCTATGATCACGATCTCTTGTAGATTGTGGAGTTAATTATCATTATGATAGTATTGATGTGATCTATTCCTCCTTCATAGTGTAATACGGACAGCGTGTGCACAATGTTAGTTCTTGGTTTATTTTGCAATGATCTATTATGCTCTAAGGTTACTTAAATATGAACATGGAATTGTGGAGCTTGTTAACTCCGGCATTGAGGGTTCGTGTAATCCTACGCAATGATGTTCATTATCAAACAAGAGTGTATGTAGCACATATGAGAAGAAGTATTTATTATGCGATCAATGTTGAGAGTGTCCACTAGTGAAAGTATGATCCCTAGGCCTTGTTTCCAATACTGAAAACACCGTTTACTTATCGTTACATTGCATGTTTACTCGCTGCCATATTTTATTCAGATTGCTATTACCACTCATATACATCCATATTACTTGTATTTCACTATCTCTTCGCCGAACTAGTGCACCTATACACCTGACAAGTGTATTTGGTGTGTTGGGGACACAAGAGACTTCTTGCTTTGTGATTACAGGGTTGCTTGAGAGGGATATCTTTGACCTGTTCCTCCCTGAGTTCGATAAACCTTGGGTAATCCACTTAAGGGAAACTTGCTGCTGTTCTACAAACCTCTGCACTTGGAGGCCCAACACTGTCTACAAGAATAGAAGCACCCGTAGACATCAGGCATCTGACTTAAAAATCCGGGTGTTGACAAGTTGGTATCAGAGCCCTTGTTTGACCTTAGGAGACCCTAGTTAGAATGGACGTTCGGAAATTTTTTCTAAAACAAATGAAGTGAGTATTTGTGAAAAGCTTATTCATTTTCTTCTCTATCAGATCTTCTTAAAAATAATAAGCCATGCACCTCCTTATAAATCCATTTAAAATTTTGCCACACTTGTTCACATCTCTAACTTACTCCTCCATTTCACTTTCAAATGGAGTACTATGACCAGACGGAGTCCTACGAGCTGGGAAACGGAGGAAGTCTGGTGTTCGAGCGCGACCTGCATCTAGTGTCCGAGAAGCTTGAACGCCCACCTCCCCAGTTCCACGGAGTCCGGATCCACAACACCCCCGCTGGGGAACAGCAGTGGATGATCACCGCTGACTTGAAGGGAAGCCCGGAGCCTCCCATCTCGGAGAGGATTCTGTTCTCCTTCAAGGCATGCAACTGGGTGGACGGGCTTGCTCATGCCCTTCAGGAGGGACTTGCCCGGGTGTGCGGACAAAACATCGCCGCACTCCAGGGAAGCCGCTTCGCCCACTTCGCGAGGCACGACACCACGGGGGAACCCATGGCACTTTCTTCGCACCCGGTGCTCAAGATTCATGTGGAGCATTTGGACTTTATGCTTCATGAGACCCGGAAGGACCAGGAGCTGACGCGTGTCCACGCCCACCGTGCCCAGATGGCTTTGGCTCATCATGCCGACGCCATCAGGCTACTCACCAAGGACCGCCGGTCACTCCGCCTACAGCGCGCCAAGAATGTCGCTACTATCACCCGTCTTCGCGAGAAGATACGCACCTTGGAGGTGACTGTCCGGACCCAGTAGGACCAGATCCAGGAGATGGAGGAGAATGGAGAAGACATCCAGGGAGGCGATGACTTCCTGAGCGACGACAACGACTTTGAGGAGGATGAGTTCACCGATGAGGAAGACTACGAGTTTCTGGAGCCCGAGGAGGATGGGATCATCCCCATCGATGTGGATGAAGACGATGAGGAATAATTGCACTAGCTTCAGTTACGTAGGTGTGAGTTGTATCCCGCACCATGTATCGTAGTTTGTGGAAGAAGGGTTCTTAAAACCCTTAGTGCTTTAACTTGTAATGTGTGATGTTTGTTGTGAATAAATAAAGTGTGTGCTATGTTCATCACAAAAATATTTCAAGTTTTAATTTTAAACCTAACTCAAAATAAGCCATAGAAAATTCCCTCTTACCTCATGATCTATCTACATGTTCAGATGGCCCCACCAACCCGCAACGCCACCCAGGATGCCATGATGCAACTACTGCAGACGATGATGGCAGACCGGGAAGCCGAAAGAGCTGAACGCCAAGCAAACCTTGCCGCACTGCAACAACTAGCTCAGAACAATCAAGGCCATGGAAACCACAATCACCCTGGGTCAAAGCTGAAGAATTTCCAGAACACCAACCCTCCAATGTTCAGCAAGACCGAAGAACCCTTGGATGCTGATGACTGGCTCCAGACAATAGAGAACAACCTTGAGGTTGCGAGAGTAGAAGCCGCAGAAAAAGTACTGTTTGCCACCCACTACCTGTCAGGACCTGCAAGAGCCTGGTGGACAAGTGCCCGTGCAATGAATGCGGGACAGATGATGACATGGGAAGACTTCAAGCTGAAGTTCAGCAAGTACCATGTGCCCCAAGGACTAATCAAGAAAATGAGAGACGAATTCCGCGAACTCAAGCAAGGAAGAATGTCCGTGGTGGAATACCGCGACAGGTTTCTCACTCTATCAAGGTATGCCCCGGATGAGACCGACACCAATGAAAAGAGAAAGGAAAGATTTCTGAACGGACTACACGACGAGATGCAAACGGTGTTAGTGAATATTCCGTTCGCTGACCTCGAAGCCCTCGTGGACTCAGCCATACAGATGGAAGGAAAGCTGCATCAGGCCAATGAGAACCGCAAGCGCAGAATGATGAACCAGAGTGGACCCCACCATACCCAGAAGAACCGCAATAACCCCTCTGGAGGATTCACCCCCAGAAACAACATGCCACCTGCTCAGACGTCTCGCCCCAACTACAGCAACAACAACGGAGGACCCCCGAAGCCCGGAGGCAACAACAACAACAACAGCCACCACCACAACAACAACCACAACAGCAACAACAACAATGGGAACAACACCAATACCAACACTGGCCCGAGGACTGGAAGCAATGCCATCCCAGTCACCCCGAAGGACAAGTCAACTGTAAACTGCTATGAATGTGGAGTTGTGGGCCACTACTCCAAGGAGTGCCCCAAGAAGCTTGCCAAGATCGCCGCCAACACCGCTGCACCTGCCCAGCAACAGGGCCGCTTCGCAGGTAGAAGGAACCAGAACAACAGCAACGGCCGTCTCTACCAAATGACTGCCACTGAAGCTCAGGAAGCACCCCAGACCCTGACAAGTATGCCTTCCTCTTAATCAAAGTACCCAATCTCTCTTAGGAACCTAACTTTTCTTAAAATCTCGGGACGAGATTTGTTTAAGGGGGAAGGGTTTGTAACATCCCAGAAATTCAAAACAAAATAAATATATTTCCCTAGTTCCAAATTTTGGAACCAACAAAAACTTTTATTAAATTAAGTTTGATACATAGTGGTCTTGCTTAATTTTTGTGCTATTGCCATGATTGCTTGTTATTAGTATTTGAAATAATCTTAAACCCTAAACCCCCCCTCCTTTCACCATCCAAGTTAAAATAAAATAAAAGGAAGTTAAATAAGAAAAAGGCATATGTGCCTATGGCTATTTTTATAAATCTTTACCCTAAACTCCTTTACTTTGTTTAGTGGTTTGGAAAACCATTATACACCACATCTAGTACTTATCAAACCTAATTCAAGTTGTTCCCAAAGAAAAATAAAAAGAAACTAAAAATGCCATAGAGGCATATGAGAGTAAAATAGCAAATATGTTAATTTGAGAAGATTGACCCTAGGACTTGTGTGAATGGTTGGATCACCTCCATATACCACTTCAACACTCAACAACACCATTTGGGTCACGCAAAGTCAAATCAAAAATCAAATGCACCATATGCATAGAGGCATATGTGACACCTAACCATTTCACCAAACCTTGACCTATGCCTTCAAAACTTGACCAAATAATGTGAAACCACCCCTAAACCAAATCTAATACTAAATTGACCCTAAACCATGCCCAAGTAGATCAAGGGGAACCACTTACAAAAATAATAAAACTTGACACATCATCTTTATGTGTTATGGCCATTTTTGCAAATCTTTGAACAAGACCTTTTTAAATGATTCAATGGTTGGGAAATGTTTCTAAACTAATAAGAATCACTTTAGAGTCAACAAAATCAAATTAAATGGAGAGAAATTAAATAGGGAGAAAATCCCAATTTCACTCACATACACAATATGCCAAATTGCAACTCTTCAACCTAGGCCAAAATTGCTTGCTCTCTTGCTTGTAGAATACTTAAATATGATAAACAAACACAATTGCATCAAAGAAACAAGAATCAAATCAAAGGAAATCTCAAATTCAATTCACTTATGATAATGGTCATATGCCCCCTTTTTATTTTCTTCATCACTTTGCATCCATTTATCTTCTGTTTCCTCAACCAAACTTAGTCAACCAATGCCATGTCATCCAAGACCATGTCAAGGTCTACCACTTTCATGTTGACCATCAGGGTTAAAGTTGATTAGGTTGACCAGTAGAGATTTGACAAGTGGAGACTTTGAAACTATGTGAAGATAACCCCAAATTTGAAATCTCACAAACCTTTGCCAAAATGACCACCACCACCACCACTTTTTCTCTTTAAGTATATAATTGAGCTTCACCAAAAAGAAAACCAAAATTCAAACAAAAGTTTCATGCGGCCATTTCATCAAACACCTTGCAGGCAGATTTTGGCATTTGCAACCCATGCTATTATACACTGGATTTTTGACTAAACCTTGCATGATCAGAGGTGATCATCACTCCCCTACCTCCCCTGCATCTCTACATGTACTGGGTTGGTCGATTAAAGCCAAGAAATGATCACCATTGTACCATGCCGGCTATGAGAAACTCACCATGCCACTCATGGTTATTCTTCCCCTCTGGCCCCTTGTACCATGTCAACTAGGTAGTCCACTCCTCCATGAACCTACTGGTACCATTCCTGGCTAAAGCCACGCACGGCATTGGCCACACGAGCCGTGCCCAGACGCGCCAGAAACGTGCCAGGCACGCGGTGAGCGCGCCCAGACGACGCCCTGGACGCGCCAGAGCACGCCCTCGCCTGGACTCGCTCGACCTCCTCTCCCTCTCTCCCTTGGCGCGCATGCTCACCACCCCTACATCTACCCGCTAGACATGCTCACTAGCCAGCGGAGGACCAGTCGCCGTCGCCATTATCAAATTTCTGCCGCGCCTGTACTGCCAGCACTTGATCGTCGCCAGTACTCCCTCGTCCTCCCCTTGCTGCGCCATCACGCGCGCTAGCTCCGCCTAGTCACCGCCTACCTCGCGCGCCCCCTAGCCTTTGATCGCTGGAGACGCCGCACCATGCTTGCCCCTTCACAGCACCCGCCGGCCTCCTCACCCTCCTATAAATAGCGCTCCTCCGCCCCTTCTTCCTTCACACCATCTGCTCCCCTACCTCTCCTCGACCTCCTCCACCTCTTCTCCCCGCGGGTTACTCCACAGAGAGCTCCAATTTCTCGCCAGAGACCCGCAAGCCGCCGCAGATCAATCCATTGATATAGGCCACCTCAAGCTCCGCCACCGGTACCATTCGATTCCTCGTCGTCGACAACGTCATCTAGCCCCTGCGCCGCCCCTCGCCGGAGCTCCGTCAAGCCGCCGACCCCCTACCTCGCCGTCGCAGCACGTCCCCCTCCCCCGTCGACGACGACGACGGTCGACCGTGCGATCCTCTCCTAATCCAACGGTCGACGTCGCAAGCTACCGCTTCGGTGAGTTTAAGTCGCTGACATATGGGACCCCATGTCAGGCGGCCCGCGGCGTGATCAGCGCTAGTTGGGCCAGCCCAGTCCCTCTCCTCTCGTTTCGGCCCATTTGCTTTCCCGCCTAGCCCACAAATTTAAATCTAGATTTAATAATTATTCCAAAAACCCTGCAGATGCTTTAGTAATTTTTGAATAGTTTGAAATCTAGCAAACCAAATCTAGTCAATTTTATATATTCGGAAAGCTCATGAAATTATCTAAACAATGCCACTGGCCTCATGTCCAAATTCGAAATTAAATTTAAATGATAAAAATAACAAGGCAGGGCCTTTTCTAACTTCAAATAAATATTAAAAATTATCTATAAATGATTTTAAGTTGATTCCAACTCTAATAAATCACATTTGACATAATCTAATTGTTTATGCAAAAATATAGCATAGTTGTTTTGCATGATCATGGACTAGATTCAAATAATGACTATGGAGCCATTTCTAGTCCATTTAACACATACACATAAACTTATTTAAATAGTATGAGGGCTTCTCACTCATTTAAATTGTGATCCTAAGTAATTCAACTAGAGGTACTGAGCTTGGTCTAATGAGCCTCATGCTGGGTTACTTAGAGATTTTAAATCATTTAGATGATAGTTTTAAATTATATGAGGTATAGCTTCTCACTTAAATCATTACTCCAAGTGAGTCAATGTGAGTTGATGACACATGTATTAATGACCCATATGTTCCTATTTGAAAATATTAAATCATTCTCATAGTAGTATTTAAATTGTTCAAACCTACCTATTAAATCATATGAGAGGTGTTGATCTCATTTAAATCTTGTCTCAACTAAGTTAATATGAGGTAGAGACCATGGTCAATTGAAACTCACATTAAATTAGTTAATGATATTAAACCATTGCAAGATGTTATTAAGATGGTATGAGGTGCTCACCTCATTTAAATCATCTTTCTCAAGTAATATGAAGTAATGTGAGGACCTCTACTGCATAGGTTCATACTTGCTTAATTGTGAAATTTAAACCAATATAGAATTAACATTGCGAAGGTTAATTAAATCACATGAGATGATGGATCTCATTTAACTCACTTTTCTCAAATACTAAGTGTGAAGTGTTGACCTTGGTCAACATGGGATCATCCCTGGTTATTTAAGAATATTAAATCACCTCAATCGTAGTCTTTTAAATTAGTTACAACTATGTGTAAATTATATGAGAGGTATTCCTCTCATTTAAATCTTGTTCTCAAGTAATTCAACATGAGGTAGTGATCATAGTCTCTGTAACCTCTTATTGAATTATTTGGTGGCATTAAATCACTACCATGTTAGTATTAAATTGCATGAGGTATGGAACCTCATTTAAATCATTGTCTCAAATGATAAGTATGAAGAGGTTGACTTTGGTCAACCTAGGTCATATATTATTCATAAGAGAAATTAAATCTTAAGAAGATTCAATCAGAGGAAATTATTTTCTCACAAACTAAAGAGAAACCCTAACTCCATTTTCAATGAGAGGAAATTATTTTCCTATTACTAAATAAGGAAACCCTAGCATAATCCTGCGATAAATGTTAAGTAGTAATGCTAGATCATTTGTGTGAGCCACTAAGGCTAAATAATAGTACTTAAGTATTGTTTGGTGATTGCATCCTCGTATTCGTTTATAGACGCTAGTACCGGAGACTATCAAGAGGAAGAGGTTTTCTACCAAGAGGAAGAAGAAGAAAACTTTGATCACATCACCAATCAAGGCAAGCTATTACCAATGCAAGCTAATAATCTTGCTAACCACCATGATGCAAAGCTCTACAAGAGCAATGCACCATCACCCCTTTTAATTTATGTTTTACCTATCCCATGTTTTTACTTTGCAATTTCTTTTGCTTATTTATTTCAAAGTACTTTTGAGTTTATGTTTTCACTTGGTATAGAGTAGAACAAGATCAAAGGTCATCTTAGAACCCTTCAAAGTTAGATAGCACCCCTCATGAAATAGTTGCTAGTGCTAATCAATTAAAAATTGGACCACTCTAGATGGGAACATGTGACTTTGAAATGAAGTTGAAACCTTGGAATGATGGTTCATTCCATTGAATGATTTTGAAGGTGAATATGACCAAGAGAAGATGGTGATTTTTGATATAAAACTGATATGGGTTCGGATGCGATACCATTCCAATTTTGAAAGTACCCCCACAATACCCAATATGGGTAAGGGCTTAACTAGAAATTTATGTGCTTTAGTATGGGTTCCCTCTAAACAAGCGTCATTGGGGTTAGGCTGAAGGCTGCCTCTACAACACAAGAAGTGATGTGATATGACGTGAATGAGGTGAATTGTCCGGCCCAAGCCCTGTGCAGTTCCCAGACTGACGGGTTGTCTTCACTGGGAGGCCAAGCTCATGGGGAGAGGTGCCTATACTAGGGTATGTAAGTGAAAGGTTATAGTTGGTAGTCCGCATACGGAGTATGATAAATCAGGGCCAGTTAACCCTGACGGATTATTGCAAATATTGTGGCACAAGTGTACGACCTCGGCAGAGTGTAGAACTATTCGAATAGCCGTGTCCACGGTTACGGACGATTGGAAAGGCCATACTGTTCCATCATCAGACCATTTTAAAAAATGTGACATATGACTGGTGACTTGAAGTTGAAAGGTGAATGGTGACTTTGAATTGAATCACAACAGAGTTGTGGGAATGGCACTAATGTTCCCACTTGAGTTAGTCTAGGGATTCAAGCATCTTTACTAAATGTTTATGAACTTGGCTTTATGCAAATAAACATAGAGCTTAGTATCCCCTTACCACAATTGATAGTGCTTACACTAGTATTAGTTTGCGAGTACTTTAAAAGTACTCATGGCTTTGTCCCTGGCTATTCAAATGGCCAGACTATGAAGGTGAACAGCAGTACGAAGGAAATGGACAGCAGGACGTCTACGACAACTAGGACCGCTCCTGACGTCAAGCGTTGGCCTGTGGATTAGATAACCACTACTACTTCGCTTCCGCTCTTTGTGATGTTCGTTGATCAATCGATCAACTACTATTGTAATATTGGATCATGTGATCCCTCTTTGTAAGACGATTATGTGTTGTAATAAATGATGACTCTATGATATTCAACTATTATGTCTCACAACAACAATATTCCTGGGATTGCGATGTACGGCATAATAGGCATCTGGACTTAAAAATCCGGGTGTTGACAATGATCCTTATCCTCTCATATGATTTATCTTTGGATAGCCAAGTGGCATTTGTTACTAAATATCTTGTGGATGGTTTTATTATTGTGGATGAGTCACTATACCATATTTGATTGGATTTATATTATAATATTGGTCAAAAGTCAATGGTTGAAGGTTATTCCTCAACTTTGGATAGTTGGTGTTTGATTTCACCAAGGCATGATCATATGAGTTTCAAAATACTCATGGGTAGTTTTATTCAAAGAGTTTGAACTATAATTTGTAATGTAAATGGATTTAGTTTTATGATATTCCATATATTTAATAAGTTATAATTTAAATAAGAATGTGTGGTCTTTATGCACTTTAGACCCTGTGGTTTACCTTATTTATAAGTGAGTTAAGGTACACACAAAGGTAGTTGCTAACTTTTAAGTGTTATTAAGTTAGGGTTTGATTCTTAGAGAATGTGTTGTTGTAAGGAATGTCATGTTGAGATCTTTTATAAGATCTTACAATTGACCCTTACTTAAGATGTTATTTGTTGTAAAACTAATTATATTTGATCTAGCCCATACATCAAATCATATCTACCCAAAACAGGTTTTAGCAAAGATCACAATGAAGTTTATAGCGCTTGACTTGATGATCTACTTCAATTCCAGCAAGTCAAGTGAAACTTCAGTTACTGTGGTAAGTTTTATTTGAAAGCGCGAAAATTCCCCGGATTTTCTATGCATGAATGCAATGCACACTTTGGTGTTCTCTCATTTTATTGCCCCTAAACCTGGGATATTACAGTAGACGCGGATGGAGCCGAACTCGATGATGCGGCCGTTCTTGGGGAACTTACCGCCATTGGCGAAGCAGCCCGCGTTGTCGTCGATGAAGTCCAGCGAGTAGAGGCGCTGAACGAGTCCAGACACCACCCGCTCGCCGGAGACGGTGAGGAGGCCCGCCCGAATATGAACTCCAGCAAGCGCAGCTGCTGGCCCCACGGTGGGCGCCAACTATCGTTGTGGTGAACAAACAGATGCCATGGGATGGCTTAAGTTGGGGCCGAATGTGCGCTAGAGGATTCGGGGGAGGGTTTGGTTAACACAGGGAAGGATTTTGGGTGGAAACCGGTATCTTTCTTGATGAACTTGGCCTTGGCCAGAGGTTGAAGATGAACAATACAAGCACTATAAACTAGGGTTTCTCTATCTAATGGATCGTCGAATCTATCGCCCCGCGCAGGGGTGTGCCCCCTCTCCTTATATAGGGGAGAGGGTGGCTTACAAGGGAAGGAACCCTAATGGCATCTAGTGTGATGTAATCTACTTTATAAAGCTTCTTTGGTCCGGATGACTCCGGTCTTGACTTTAATCAGGGGGTGATGACCTCCTCCGGAACCTTTAACGTCATCTTGGTCCTTTGGCGTCAGGGCTTCGATTAAAGTTACTTTGCTTAGCTCATCCTTGTCCTCTAGCCGTGGAGAGAATCTTTGACCAGAGTGCCGACAGGCTACAGTGAAATTCATACCGGCACCCGGTACCTCTCATGTTTAACGAGCTCCTGTATACCCCTCCTGGGATACCGGTAGGTTTTTTACTTGGCTCTTGCCAGCTTTACAAAACCATCCGGATAGACCTCCAATCCGGTAACTTAAGAGAAACATGGCAACTTTGCCATGCCTTTGGCCTACCGGGGGCCATTCCCCCGACAGAGGTACATTTCAAAGTATGTGAGGCACATGTCTGTCCACAACAAAGGTGCCTCACCTGAGAAACGGGGAAAGTCATGATGGCGTGGACGTACTACGAAGTCGCCCGAGTGCAGGTCATCGGAGCCGTCCTTGGGAGACGACTGAGCGGTGGCGAAACCAGCGTTGCCGGTGGTATGTGGGGACGAGTCGATGAGAGGTGGCCCCTTGTTCGTCATACGCGATGTGGTCGTGCCCTTTCTTGCTTGAGGAATCTTCACGCGAGGTGCGGTGGCGGGCTTCACCGACTCGTTCACGTGGCGCTTGACGCCGTCGAGGTCCTCACCGAAGTCATCGAGTTGCTGCCGAAATCCCTGCATCTCGGACGTTATCGACTTCACTTCCACGCCATAGTGTTATGCAAGTAGGCCTAATTTATTTTAAATATCATTTTGTCTCTTTCAAAAAGATTTCAAAGGCAAGTCCAATATAAACCCTATCCAAATATTTTGATCAACTCTCATAGTGTTGAAGACCCCTCCTTTTAAGTTGGGAATCTGATTAACAACTTACATTTCATCATACCCATCTTACTCCTCTATTCTTTACCATCATCACCTTGACCTCATGAATTGATGATTTATGTCACCATATTCATCCTTGGTATTGTATTATTATTTCCATCACTATCCCCCTAAATCTTGGACTCTTTATCACTCGTAGGAGACTTGGAAATATCTATACTTCCCAGTACACCAACACCTCATCTCCTCATGAATAGCTTCCCCACTATCCCCTTCTCACTATCAATCCTTGACCCAACTCCATCATATGGGTTGGTGTCTCTGATCATCTTAAGTGCTCAATGATACGTCCAATTTGCATCACTATTTTATATCATAATTTGCTGTTATTCATTGATATATTTCATATTGGGACACAATACTTATGTTATTTCATCTATTTTGCATATTTCATGATTATTGGAGGATCAAGCGCCGGAGCCAGGATTCTGCTGGAAAAAGCACCGTCAGAACGCAATATTTCGGAAGATCAACTGTGGAAGGAAATTACACGTAAATTCCTATTTTTCCAAATGACGGAGGGAGCCAGAAGGGGGAGAAGAGGGGACCCGAGGTGGGCCCACCCCATAGGCCGGCGCGGCCCAAGGCCTGGCCGCGCCGCCCTATGAGGAGGGGGGCCCACAGCCCCTCTCGCCTTCTTTTCTTTGCGTATGCCTTCGTCCCGAAAACCTAAGCTACAGAGGGTACCTCACGAAGAGTTACAGCCGCCTCTGCGGGGCGGAGAACACCAGAGAGAAAAGAGCTCTCCGGCGGGCAGGAATCCGCCGGGGAAATTCCCTCCCGGAGGGGGAAATCGACGCCATCGCCATCGTCATCGAGCTGGACATCATCTCCATCATCATCATCATCATCTCCACCATCTACACCGCCATCACCACCGCTGCACCTCGTCACCGCTGTAACGATTTGGGTTGGATCTTGATTGTTTGATAGGGGAAACTCTCCCGGTGTTGATTTCTACTTGTTATTGATGCTATTGAGTGAAAGCATTGAACCAAGGTTTATGTTCAGATTGTTATTCATTATCATATCACCTCTGATTGTATTCCATATGATGTCTCGTGAGTAGTTCATTTAGTTCTTGAGGACATGGGTGAAGTCTAAATGTTAGTAGTGAACTATGGTTGAGTAATATTCAATGTTATGATATTTAAGTTGTTGTGTCATTCTTCTAGTGGTGTCGTGTGAACGTCGACTACACGATACTTCACCATTTATGGGCCTAGGGGAGTGCATCTTGTATTCGGTTGCTAATTGCGGGGTTGCCGGAGTGACAGAAACCTGAGCCCCCGTTGGTATATCGATGCAAGAGGGATCGCAGGATCTCAGAGTTTAAGGCTGTGGTTAGATTTATCTTAATTACTTTCTTGTAGTTGCGGATGCTTGCAAGGGGTATAATCACAAGTATGTATTAGTCCTAGGAAGGGCGGTGCATTAGCATAGGTTCACCCACACAACACTTATCAAAACAATGAAGATTAATTAGCTGTATGAAGCGAAAGCACTAGACTAAAATCCCCGTGTGTCCTCAAGAACGTTTGGTCATTATAAGTAAAGAAACCGGCTTGTCCTTTGTTCTAAAAAGGATTGGGCCACTCGCTGCAATTATTTCTCTCGCACTTTATTTACTCGTACTTTATTCATCTGTTACATCAAAACCCCTTGAATACTTGTCTGTGAGCATTTACAGTGAATCCTTCATCGAAACTGTTGTCAACACCTTCTGCTCCTCATTGGGATCGACATTCTTACTTATCGAAGATACTACGATACACCCCCTATACTTGTGGGTCATCAAGACTATTTTCTGGCGCCGTTGCCGGGGAGTGAAGCGCTATTGGTAAGTGGAATTGGTAAGGAAAACCTTTACTGTTTTTGCTGATTTTATTTCTGCCTGCTGCTATAAGTCATTAAGGAGAGATCTTCTCTTCAATTTCTATTTGGGAAATCTACTACTACTGCAACGGTAGTGGATGAAGCGCCAGGTGAGGAAGTAATACCATATCAAATACCTATGAAAATTATTGAACGTGTTATGGATAACCGCTATGAAGGGGATGGAACCGTTCATCCTGGTGATCATTTACTATTTTTACATGAATTATGCGGGCTATTCAAATGTGCAGGTATTACTATGGATGAAGTTAGAAAGAAACTATTCTCTATATCGCTCTCTGGTAAAGCGGCGCACTGGTATAAATTGCTGAAGAACAGGGATTCTCTTAATTGGGAGGACATTGTGCCTTTATTTTATTCCAAATTTTATCCTCCAAGTGAAATTCACAAGGATCGGAACCGCATATATAATTTCTGGCCTCATGATGGAGAGAGTATTGCCCAAGCTTGGGGGAGATTGAAGTCTTTAATGCTCAAATGCCCCATTCATGAGCTTCCTGGTAATGTTATTATTGATAATTTCTATGCAAGACTTTCTTTTCAAGACAATACCTTGCTGGATACTTCTTGTTCTGGATCATTTACACACAACAAAGAAGAGTTTAAAAGGGACCTTCTTGATCGGATCCAGGAGAATACTGAAGGATGGGAGAACGACAAAGATAGAGAGTCAGGTATAATCTTTGATTATAAATGCATTGAAGCTTTTATGGATACCGATAAATTTCGTAATATGAGTGCTACTTATGGTCTTGATTCCCAAGTTGTTGCAAATCTTTACAAAGCTTTTGCCTCTCATTATGAATTGCCTAAGAAGAATTTTGATAAGTATCATGAACCGTATAAAGATAAAATTGATTCATCTGTAAACAAATGTGTAGTGATTGAAACTGTTGATCATGTTATTCCTGAAGCTTATATTGAAAAAACTCCTTTTCCTGCTAAAATGAAAGAGTATTCTGTTATATCTAGTGTGGTTAATAAAAGTGAAAAGAAACCTATAGAACCTGAAGAACAAATTAAGGTTGAACCTGCTGTTGCAATAGTTAAAGATCTTGTGACTGAAAATGTGGAGGATGGTCATATTATCTTCTGTGAACATGCTTCTAATATTGTTTCACATCCTAATAAACTCAAACAAGTTAGTGTTCCTATGCTATCTGTTAGAATTGGTGATCATTGCTATTATGGTTTATGTGATATTGGTGCAAGTATTAGCGCTATTCCTTATGAGCTTTACACGGAGATTATGCACGAAATTGATTCTTGTGAACTTGAAGATATTGATGTGGTTATTCAGCTGGCTAATAGAGAAACTATTTCTCCAATTGGTATTGTTCGAGACGTGGAAGTTCTATGTGGTAAGATTAAATATCCTGCTGACTTTTTGGTACTTGGTTCTGCTGCTAGTGATTATTGTCATATCATTTTTGGTAGACCTTTTCTAAATACTTGTGGAGCTATTATAGATTGTAAGAAAGAGAAAATTTTGACTAAATTTGCTGGTGAATCTTATGAGTTTAACTTCTCTAAATTTACCAAAACTCCTTATAAAGCTGATTTGCCTAGTGATGATTTTAAAATGGAGCAGTGTGCATCTATTGTTCTTGTTCCTAATAATCCTTTGCAAAAACATTTGGAGAATAGCGAGAGTGAAGTTTTTAGGAAGGAAAGAGATGAGCTTGAGGAAATTTTTCTTCGCAACCTATTCTCAAGCATGATTTACCGGTGGAAGATTTGGGTACAACACCGCCACCAAAGGAAGATCTTGTTTTTGATTTAAAGCCTTTACCTGATAATCTTAAATATGCTCATATTGATGATAAGAAAATATATCCTGTTATTATTAGTTCTAAGCTTTCAAAGATTGAGGAAGAAAGGTTATTGGAAATATTGAAGAAACACCGAGGAGCTATTGGCTACACTCTTGACGATTTGAAGGGTATTTCTCCTTCTATTTGCCAACATGCTATCAATATGGAAGATGATGCGAAGCCTGTTGTTGAACATCAACGTCGTCTAATTCCGAAAATGAAGGAGGTGGTAAGGAATGAGGTATTAAAACTTCTTGAAGCAGGTATTATATATCCTATTGCTGATAGTAGATGGGTTAGTCCTGTGCATTGTGTTCCTAAGAAAGGAGGAATGACTGTTGTGCCTAATGATAATGATGAGCTCATCCCTCAAAGAGTAGTTGTAGGATATAGAATGTGCATTGATTTTCGAAAAGTTAATAAAGTTACTAAGAAAGATCATTACCCTTTACCATTTATTGATCAAATGTTAGAAATGTTGTCTAAAAAAACTCATTTTTGCTTTCTTGATGGTTATTCTGGGTTTTCACAAATTGTTGTTAAAACTAAAGATCAAGAGAAAACCACTTTCACTTGTCCTTATGGAACTTATGCTTATAGGCGTATGCCTTTTGGTTTATGTAATGCTCCTGCTACTTTTCAAAGATGCATGTCTGCTATTTTTCATGGCTTTTGCGAGAGTATTGTAGAGGTGTTCATGGATGATTTTTCTGTCTATGGGAATTCTTTTGATAATTGCTTGCGAAACCTCGATAAAGTTTTGCAGAGATGTGAAGAAACTAACCTTGTTCTTAATTGGGAGAAATGCCACTTTATGGTTAATGAAGGAATTGTATTGGGACATAAAATTTCCGAGAGAGGTATTGAAGTTGATAGAGCTAAAGTTGAAGCAATTGAGAAGATGCCCTATCCGAGGGATGTTAAAGGTATTCATAGTGTTCTTGGTCATGCTGGGTTTTATAGGAGATTTATTAAAGATTTCTCTAAAATTTCAAAGCCTCTTACTAATCTTCTTCAAAAAGATGTACCTTTTGTTTTTGATGATGATTGTAAGGAAGCTTTTGAAACTCTAAAGAAAGCCTTAACAACTGCTCCTGTAGTTGAACCTCCTGATTGGAATTTGCCTTTTGAAATTATGTGTGATGCTAGTGATTTTGCTGTAGGCGCTGTTCTTGGACAGCGAGTAGATAAAAAATTAAATGTTATTCATTATGCTAGTAAGACTCTTGATGCTGCTCAAAGAAATTATGCTACAACTGAAAAGGAATTGTTAGCTGTAGTCTTTGCTTGTGACAAGTTTAGACCATATATTGTTGATTCAAAAGTCACTATTCATACTGATCATGCTGCAATTAGATACATTATGACAAAGAAATATGCTAAGCCAAGGCTTATTAGATGGGTACTTCTTTTGCAAGAATTTGATTTACATATTATAGATAGGAAAGGTGCTGATAATCCTGTTGCTGATAATTTGTCTAGATTGGAAAATATTGCTTATGATCCTGTTCCTGTTAATGATAGTTTTCCAGATGAACAATTGGCTGTAATAAAGGTGAACTCGCGAGATAGCCCTTGGTATGCTGATTATGCTAACTTTATTGTATCCGTACTTGCCTCCAACCTTTTCAGCTCAGCAAAGGAGGAAATTCTTTTATGACTTAAGGCATTATTTTTGGGATGACCCACACTTATATAAAGAAGGAGTAGATGGTATTATGCGAAGATGTGTTCCAGAATATGAACAACAAGAGATATTGAGTAAATGTCATGGTAGTGTTTATGGAGGACATCACGCTGGAGATAGAACCGCACAAAAGGTTCTACAATCAGGTTTTTATTGGCCAACACTTTTCAAAGATGCAAGGAAGTTTATCTTATCTTGTGATGAATGTCAAAGAGTTGGTAATATCTCTAGACGCAATGAAATGCCTATGAATTATACTCTTGTTATTGAACCATTCGATTGTTGGGGATTCGACTTCATGGGTCCTTTCCCTTCTTCAGAAGGTAACACTCATATACTTGTCGCTGTCGATTATGTTACTAAATGGGTAGAAGCTATACCCACAAAAAGTGCTGATGGTGAGACCTCTTTAAAAATGCTTTTAGATATTATTTTTCCTAGATTTGGAGTACCTAGATATATTATGACTGATGGAGGTTCTCCTTTTATTCATGGAGGTTTTAGAAAAACTCTTGCTAAGTATGGTATTAATCATAGAATTGCTTCCGCTTATCACCCTCAAACTAGTGGTCAAGTAGAATTATCAAATAGAGAGATTAAATCTATTTTGGGAAAGACTGTTAATAAATCTAGAAAGAATTGGGCTAGTAAATTGAAGGAAGCACTATGGGCTTATAGAACTGCTTATAAAAATCCCATGGGTATGTCACCGTATAAAATGGTTTATGGAAAAGCTTGTCATTTACCTTTAGAACTAGAGCACAAAGCTTATTGGGCTGTTAGAGAACTAAATAAAGATCCGAAACTAGCCGGTAATAAGAGGTTGCTGCAATTAAGTTCTCTAGATGAATGGAGAAGTGAAGCTTATGAAAATGCTAAACTCTTTAAGGAGAAAGTTAAGAAATGGCATGATAGAAGAATTATAAAAAGAGAATTTAATGTTGGGGACAAAGTCCTATTGTACCGGTCTCGTCTTAGACTCTTTGCAGGGAAATTACTCTCGAAATGGGAAGGACCATATGTTGTTGAAGAGGTGTATCGTTCAGGAGCAATTAAAATTAGCTCCCTCCAAGGCAATGCTACGCAAGTGGTGAATGGACAAAGACTCAAGCATTATATCTCGGGTGATTCTTATAATGTTGACGTTGATATTATTCAAGTGGAAACACCGGAGGCTTTCATCAAAGGACAAATCGACAGTCCGCCAGAACTCGACTTTGAATAGGTAACAGTACAGGTAATAAAAGTCCGCGTTTAGCCTTCCGAACAATATTTCTACTGTTTTTGGAAAATATGAAAAATTATGAGATCGAAACGGAGTGGAGGAGACGCACGAGGGCGTGTCCCCATAGGCCGGCGCGGGCCCCAGCCTGGCCGCGCCGCCCTATGAGGACACCGCCTCGTCGCCCCTTTCCGACTCTGGTTCGACCTGGTACTTTCCTTTTGTCGTAAAAACATTTGCTATATAATCTCCCGGACCCCTGGAGGTCCGTATATCGTTTTCTCGTCGTGTTTTGTTTCGAGCTGTTTTCTGCCAGGATCTGTTTTGATCTAGAGGCACCATGGTCTCCAACAACAAGGACAAGGGATCTTTGGAGGAAGATATTCAAGACCCGGAACTGAAGGAAGAAGTCGCGAGTGAGGATGAGGAAGAAGTGGAGGAGGTTCCGCGAGTACACCAGCGTGCCACCATTGCAAGCATTGGCGTGATATCAAATCCATCCAACACCAAGAGGAGTGCACGAATCGCTACCGGAGGAGCAGTTCCACGTCGCTTCTTAGCTCCAAGGACATCTTCTCCAAGCAATTACCACCCTTTCCGCAATCTAATCTACGATCGCCAAACTGAAAGGACCCCCAAGGTAGTGTTGCCAAGTGGTTGGGATATAGATCGTTCTAACATTGCAGGAGAGATGAAATCTGAAGCTGAAGAATGGGGGAACAACTCTATGAGTTGGGACTCGCCACCTGACATGATTATGAGCCGCGTTGAGCACAACTCAGAGCTGATTCGCAACCTCACTTATGAGATTGAAGATTTAAAGGAGCTTGTTAAGAAGCTTGTCGAGAAGAATCCACCACCATCACCCCCGAAGGAGTAATTCATCATCGGTATTGGCGTCCCCTTGGTTTGTTCCAAGCTTGGGGGAGTGCCGCGGTATCACATCATCACTACCTTTATCTTTTACTATCAAGTAGTGTCATATCATGAGTAGGGAAGTTATCTTATGGAATAGTTTGCAATGTGGAAGTATCTCTCTTAGTTGGTTATCTATGTATCTGTTGGTGTGAGTTGTCGTTATGGAATATTAATGAGAAGTCTTATCATTTACTTTTTGCACACCTTATTTTAGTTTTCAATCTCTATTATATGATCACTCTTGACATTGGTATTGATATCACTTTGGGAGTATTAAGTAAATCTATTTGGTTTTGGCAAACTTAGCATTGGTCAATAGGAACAACATCTTGATGTTTAATAGAAGAGAGAAATACACTTAGATATATTACTCTATTATCTCTATGCTAATGAGTTTAGTATTCTGAAGTTAAAATTGCTTGTGCTTATGAGAAAGATGCATGATTGTTTCTATCATATGTATATTTGTTTGTTTCTTTCAACCTTTATGCTTGCTATCAAACCTTGCTAGCCAAAGACCTGTATTGAGAGGGAATGCTTCTCATACATCCATAACCTTAGACCAAACCCATGCCATTTGTGTCCACCATAACTACCTACTACATGGTATTTTCTGCCATTCCAAGTAAATACTTCATGTGCTACCTTTAAATAATTCAAACTATACTACTCCTTATTTGTGTCAATGTTTTATAGCTCATGAGGAAGTATGTGGTGTTTTATCTTTCAATCTTGTTGGGCGGACTTTCACCAATGGACTAGTGGCACATCCGCTTATCCAATAATTTTGCAATAAGAGCTGGCAACGGGGTTCCCAGCCCCAATTAATAACTTTCATTAATAATTCTCTTCACATGTTTTGCCCTGATTTATCAGTAAGAAACTTAATTTTGCAATAGACACTCCTCCATGGTATGTGAATGTTGGAAGGCACCCGAGGATTCGGTTAGCCATGGATTGAGAAAGCCAAGGTTGGGGGGAGTGTCATCATTAATAAAACTAAAATACATGTGTAAACAAAAGAGAAGGGGGATGATCTACCTTGCTGGTAGAAATGCCGTCCCTCATGGGAGCCGCTCTTGGAAGGTTCGTTTGGCAAGGGGGTTAGAGTGCCCGCTACCATTCGTTGACAACAACAAACACCGCTCAAAATCTTACTTTTATGTTCTTTATATGATTTCAAAACTTGAAAAGCTCTAGCACATGATTTAATCCCTGCTTCCCTCTGCGAAGGGCCTATCTTTTACTTTTATGTTGAGTCAGTAAACCTATTTCCCTCTGTCTTAAGCAAGCAATTGAGTTGTTGTGAACCAACCATTTATGCTATGATTGAACTAATCATGTCCTTTATACTTTCTTGTTTAGTACAAATTTTACCTGAATGAATATGACTTTGAGAGTTATCAATGATTATGAGGAGATTGTTATGATTGAGAATGAAAGCCCTGCTATATAAATTCTAATATGAAAGCTTTGCTTAGAAGATAAGTACAATCCGTTAGTAGTTCTCTGACCAAGAACAAAGTTTGCCATAACCGTTTATGATTTCCTATGCACCTTTACTTGTGATTTCTCTTTACTTATTTCAAGTTGAGTTATATGAAGAGAATGTTTACTAGAATGTCTTGTGTGAATCAATATGATGCTTCTTGTCCGTATTTTATTTATCGACTCTTCACTCCATAAACATGTGGTCTTGCTTATCGAGCTCAGTTTCGCTTGGGGACAAGCGAGGTCTAAGCTTGGGGGGAGTTGATACGTCCAATTTGCATCACTATTTTATATCATAATTTTCTGTTATTCATTGATATATTTCATATTGGGACACAATACTTATGTTATTTCTTCTATTTTGCATATTTCATGATTATTGGAGGATCAAGCGTCGGAGCCAGGATTCTGCTGGAAAAAGCACCGTCAGAACGCAATATTTCGGAAGATCAACTGTGGAAGGAAATTACACGTAAATTCCTATTTTCCAGATGACGGAGGGAGCCAGAAGGGGGAGAAGAGGGGACCCGAGGTGGGCCCACCCCATAGGCCGGCGCGGCCCAAGGCCTGGCCGCGCCGCCCTATGAGGAGGGGGGCCCACAGCCCCTCTCGCCTTCTTTTCTTCACGTATGCCTTCGTCCCGAAAACCTAAGCTACAGAGGGTACCTCACGAAGAGTTATACCCGCCTCTGCGGGGCGGAGAACACCAGAGAGAAAAGAGCTCTCCGGCGGGCAGGAATCCGCCGGGGAAATTCCCTCCCGGAGGGGGAAATCGACGCCATCGCCATCGTCATCGAGCTGGACATCATCTCCATCATCATCATCATCATCTCCACCATCTACACCGCCATCACCACCGCTGCATCTCGTCACCGCTGTAACGATTTGGGTTGGATCTTGATTGTTTGATAGGGGAAACTCTCCCGATGTTGATTTCTACTTGTTATTGATGCTATTGAGTGAAACCATTGAACCAAGGTTTATGTTCAGATTGTTATTCATTATCATATCACCTCTGATTGTATTCAATATGATGTCTCGTGAGTAGTTCGTTTAGTTCTTGAGGACATGGGTGAAGTCTAAATGTTAGTAGTGAACTATGGTTGAGTAATATTCAATGTTATGATATTTAAGTTGTGGTGTCATTCTTCTAGTGGTGTCGTGTGAACGTCGACTACACGATACTTCACCATTTATGGGCCTAGGGGAGTGCATCTTGTATTCGGTTGCTAATTGCGGGGTTGCCGGAGTGACAGAAACCTGAGCCCCTGTTGGTATATCGATGCAAGAGGGATCGCAGGATCTCAGAGTTTAAGGCTGTGGTTAGATTTATCTTAATTACTTTCTTGTAGTTGCGGATGCTTGCAAGGGGTATAATCACAAGTATGTATTAGTCCTAGGAAGGGCGGTGCATTAGCATAGGTTCACCCACACAACACTTATCAAAACAATGAAGATTAATTAGCTGTATGAAGCGAAAGCACTAGACTAAAATCCCCGTGTGTCCTCAAGAACGTTTGGTCATTATAAGTAAACAAACCGGCTTGTCCTTTGTTCTAAAAAGGATTGGGCCACTCGCTGCAATTATTTCTCTCGCACTTTACTTACTCGTACTTTATTCATCTGTTACATCAAAACCCCTTGAATACTTGTCTATGAGCATTTACAGTGAATCCTTCATCGAAACTGCTGTCAACACCTTCTGCTCCTCGTTGGGTGATACGTCTCCGACGTATCGATAATTTCTTATGTTCCATGCTACATTATTGATGATATCTACATGTTTTATACACATTATATGTCGTATTTACGCATTTTCTGGAACTAACCTATTAACAAGATGCCGAAGAGCCAGTTGTTGTTTTCTGCTGTTTTTGGTTTCAGAAATCCTAGTAAGGAAATATTCTCGGAATTGGACGAAATCAACGCCCAGGGTCCTATTTTTGCACGAAGCTTCCAGAAGTCCGAAGAGGAGACGAAGTGGGGCCACGAGGTGGGGACACACCATGGCGGCGCGGCCCAAGCCCTGGCCGCGCCGCCCTAGTGTGTGGCCCCCCCGTGACGCCCTTTGACCTGCCCTTCCGCCTACTTAAAGCCTTCGTCGCGAAACCCCCAGTACCGAGAGCCACGATACGGAAAACCTTCCAGAGACGCCGCCGCCGCGAATCCCATCTCGGGGGATTCAGGAGATCGCCTCCGGCACCCTGCCGGAGAGGGGAATCATCTCCCGGAGGACTCTTCATCGCCATGATCGCCTCCGGAGTGATGAGTGAGTAGTTCACCCCTGGACTATGGGTCCATAGCAGTAGCTAGATGGTCGTCTTCTCCTAATTTTGCTTCATTGTTGGATCTTGTGAGCTGCCTAACATGATCAAGATCATCTATCTGTAATACTATATGTTGTGTTTGTCGGGATCCGATGGATAGAGAATACTATGTTATGGTGATTATCAATCTATTACTTATGTGTTGTTTATGATCTTGCATGCTCTCCGTTATTAGTAGAGGCTCTGGCCAAGTTTTTGCTCTTAACTCCAAGAGGGAGTATTTATGCTCGATAGTGGGTTCATGCCTCCATTGATACCTGGGACAGTGACAGAAAGTTCTAAGGTTGTGGATGTGCTGTTGCCACTAGGGATAAAACATTGATGCTATGTCTAAGGATGTAGTTGTTGATTACATTACGCACCATACTTAATGCAATTGTCTGTTGCTTGCAACTTAATACTGCAAGGGGTTCGGATGATAACCTGAAGGTGGACTTTTTAGGCATAGATGCATGCTGGATGGCGGTCTATGTACTTTGTCGTAATGCCCTGATTAAATCTCACTATATTTATCATATCATGTATATGCATTGTTATGCCCTTTTCTATTTGTCAATTGCCCGACTGTAATTTGTTCACCCAACATGCTTTTATCTTATGGGAGAGACACCTCTAGTGAACTGTGGACCCCGGTCCTATTCTTTACATCGCATACAATCTACTGCAATACTTGTTTTACTGTTTTCTTCGCAAACAATCATGTTCCACACAATACGGTTAATCCTTTGTTACAGCAAGCCGGTGAGATTGACAACCTCACTGTTTCGTTGGGGCAAAGTACTTTGGTTGTGTTGTGCAGGTTCCACGTTGGCGCCGGAATCCCTGGTGTTGCGCCGCATCACATTTCGCCACCATCAACCTTCAACGTGCTTCTTGGCTCCTCCTGGTTCGATTAAACCTTGGTTTCTTTCTGAGGGAAAACTTGCTATTGTGCGCATCATACCTTCCTCTTGGGGTTCCCAACGAACGTGTGAGTTACACGCCATCAAGCTCTTTTTCTGGCGCCGTTGCCGGGGAGATCAAGACACGCTGCAAGGGGAGTCTCCACTTCCCAATCTCTTTACTTTGTTTTTGTCTTGCTTTATTTTATTTACTACTTTGTTTGCTGCACCTAAACAAAACACAAAAAAATTAGTTGCTAGTTTTACTTTATTTACTGTCTTGCTCTCTATATCAAAAACACACAAAAAAATTAGTTACTTGCATTTACTTTATCTAGATTGCTTTATTTACTGTTGCTAAAATGAATACCCCTGAAAATACTAAGTTGTGTGACTTCACAAACACAAATAATAATGATTTCCTATGCACACCTATTGCTCCACCTGCTACTACATCAGAATTCTTTGAAATTAAACCTGCTTTACTGAACCTTGTTATGAGAGAGCAATTTTCTGGTGTTAGTTCTGATGATGCTGCTGCCCATCTTAATAATTTCGTTGAACTTTGTGAAATGCAAAAGTATAAGGATGTAGATGGTGATATTATTAAATTGAAATTGTTTCCTTTCTCATTAAGAGGAAGAGCTAAAGATTGGTTGCTATCTTTGCCTAAGAATAGTATTGATTCATGGACTAAATGTAAGGATGCTTTTATTGGTAGATATTATCCTCCCGCTAAAATTATATCTTTGAGAAGTAGAATAATTAATTTTAAGCAATTAGATACTGAACATGTTGCTCAAGCATGGGAGAGAATGAAAACTTTGGTAAAGAATTGCCCAACCCATGGACTGACTACTTGGATGATTATCCAAACCTTCTATGCAGGACTAAATTTTTCTTCTCGGAATTTATTGGATTCAGCTGCTGGAGGTACCTTTATGTCCATCACTTTGGGGGCGGCTACAAAGCTTCTTGATGATATGATGATAAATTACTCTGAATGGCACACGGAAAGAGCTCCACAAGGTAAGAAGGTAAATTCTGTTGAAGAAACCTCTTCCTTGAGTGATAAAATTGATGTGATTATGTCTATGCTTGTGAATGGTAGATCTAATGTTGATCCAAATAATGTTCCTTTAGCTTCATTAGTTGCTCAAGAAGAAAATGTTGATGTGAATTTCATTAAAAATAATAATTTCAACAACAATGCTTATAGGAACAACTCTGGTAATAACTATAGGCCATATCCTTCTGCTCATGGTAATGGTTATGGTAATTCTTATGGGAATTCTTACAACAATAATAGGAGTGTACCCCCTGATCTTGAAGCCATGCTTAAAGAATTTATTAATACACAAACTGCTTTTAACAAATCTGTTGAGGAAAAGCTTGATAAAATTGATATTATTGCCTCTAGAGTTGATAGACCTGCCTCCGATGTTGATTTATTAAAATTGAAAGTTATGCCTAATAATGATATTGATAATAAGATTACTACTACAGCAAATGCCATCCAAGTTAGAATTAATAAGAATATAAGATTAATGGCTGAATTGCGTGCTAGGTGGGATAGAGAAGAAAATGAAAAACTAGCTAAAAATAATAATGTAGCTAAAGTTTGGACTATTACCACCATTAGTAATTATAATGATTCACATGTTGCTGCACCTCCTACTATCAATGGTAAAATAATTGGTGTTGGCAATGTTTCTACTCCTAGTGCAAAGCGAACAAAACTGCCTGAAATTGCTAAAACTGCTGAAACTGCTTGTGATAAAACTGCTGAAATTTTTTTCAACCTTGGGGACAATGATCCCATTGCTGTAGCTCATAATGATTTAGATTTTGATGATTGCCACATCTCTGAAGTTATAAAGTTCTTACAAAAACTTGCTAAAAGTCCTAATGCTAGTGCTATAAATTTAGCCTTTACAAAACATATTACAAATGCTCTCATAAAAGTTAGAGAAGAGAAACTAAAACTTGAAACTTCTATTCCTAGAAAGTTAGAAGATGGTTGGGAGCCCATCATTAAAATGAAATTCAATGACTTTGAATGTAATGCTTTATGTGATCTTGGTGCATGTATTTCTGTTATGCCTAAAAAGATTTATGATATGCTTGACTTGCCACCATTGAAGAATTGTTGTTTGGATGTTAATCTTGCCGATAATGTTAAAAAGAAACCTTTGGGGAGGGTTGATAATGTGCGCATTACGGTTAACAATAACCTTGTCCCCGTTGATTTTGTTGTCTTGGATATCGAATGCAATGCATCATGTCCTATTGTGTTGGGAAGACCTTTTCTTCGAACCGTTGGTGCTGTTATTGATATGAAGGAAGGTAATATTAAATATCAATTTCCTCTCAAGAAAGGTATGGAACACTTCCCTAGAAAGAGAATGAAGTTGCCTTTTGATTCTATTATTAGAACAAGTTATGATGTTGATGCTTCTACTCTTGATGTTACTTGATTTACACTTTCTGTGCCTAGCTGAAAGGCGTTAAAGAAAAGCGCTTATGGGAGACAACCCATGTTTTTACTACAGTACTTTATTTTATATTTGAGTCTTGGAAGTTGTTTACTACTGTAGCAACCTCTCCTTATCATGTTTTTGTGCCAAGTAGAGTTTCTATGTTAAAGTTGATGTTATATTTGGGATCGCTGCGCAGAAACAGCATTGCTGTCTGTCACGAATTCTGGCATAAGTCTCTGTAAAAAATTCGAAAAAATCTGCAAAATTACGAGCGTGATCCTCAGATATGTACGCAACTTTCATTAGTTTTGAGTTTTTCCATTTGAGCAAGTCTAGTGCACCTTTCAGGTTCGTCTTTACAGACTGTTCTGTTTTGACAGATTCTGCCTTTTATTTCGCATTGCCGTATTTGCTATGTTGGATGAATTTCTTTGATCCATTAATGTCCAGTAGCTTTGTGCAATGTCCAGAAGTGTTAAGAATGATTGTGTCACCTCTGAATATGTGAATTTTAATTGTGCACTAACCCTCTAATGAGTTTGCTTGAAGTTTGGTGTGAAGGAAGTTTTCAAGGGTCAAGAGAGGAGTATGATATACTATGATCAAGAGGAGTGAAAGCTCTAAGCTTGGGGATGCCCCCGTGGTTCATCCCTGCATATTTTAAGAAGACTCAAGCGTCTAAGCTTGGGGATGCCCAAGGCATCCCCTTCTTCATCGACAACATCATCAGGTTCCTCCCCTGAAACTATATTTTTATTCAGTCACATCTTGTGTTCTTTACTTGGAGCGTCAGTTTGTTTTGTTTTTGTTCTTGTTTGAATAAAATGGATCCTAGCATTCACTGTGTGGGAGAGAGACACGCTCCGCTGTTGCATATGGACAAATATGTCCTTAGGCTTTACTCGTAATGTTCAAGGCGAAGGTTGCTTCTTCGTTAAAATTGTTATATGGTTGGAATTGGGAAATGCTACATGTAGTAATTCTAAAATGTCTTGGATAATGTGATACTTGGAAATTGCTGTGCTCATGTTTAAGCTCTTGCATCATATACTTTGCACCCATTAATGGAGAAATACATAGAGCTTGCTAAAATTTGGTTTGCATATTTGGTCTCTCTAAGGTCTAGATAATTTCTAGTATTGAGTTTTGAACAACAAGGAAGACGGTGTAGAGTCTTATAATGTTTACAATATGTCTTTTATGTGAGTTTTGCTGCACCGGTTCATCCTTGAGTTTGCTTCAAATAACCTTGCTAGCCTAAACCTTGTATCGAGAGGGAATACTTCTCATGCATCCAAAATCCTTGAGCCAACCACTATGCCATTTGTGTCCACCATACCTACCTACTACATGGTATTTCTCCGCCATTCCAAAGTAAATTCCTTGAGTGCTACCTTTAAATTTCCATCATTCGCCTTTGCAATATATAGCTCATGGGACAAAATAGCCTTAAAAATTATCGTAGTATTGAATATGTACTTATGCACTTTATCTCTTATTAAGTTGCTTGTTGTGCGATAACCATGCTTCTGGGGACGCCATCAACTACTCTTTGTTGAATATCATGTGAGTTGCTATGCATGTCCGTCTTGTCTGAAGTAAGAGAGATCTACCACCTTAATGGTTGGAGCATGCATATTGTTAGAGAAGAACATTGGGCCGCTAACTAAAGCCATGAATCATGGTGGAAGTTTCAGTTTTGGACATATATCCTCAATCTCATATGAGAATAATAATTGTTGTCACATGCTTATACATTAAAGAGGAGTCCATTATCTGTTGTCCATGTTGTCCCGGTATGGATGTCTAAGTTGAGAATAATCAAAAGCGAGAAATCCAAAATGCGAGCTTTCTCCTTAGACCTTTGTACAGGCGGCATGGAGGTACCCCTTTGTGACACTTGGTTGAAACATGTGTATTGTGATGATCCGGTAGTCCAAGCTAAGTAGGACAAGGTGCGGGCACTATTAGTATACTATGCATGAGGCTTGCAACTTGTAAGATATAATTTACATAACTCATATGCTTTATTACTACCGTTGACAAAATTGTTTCATGTTTTCAAAACCAAAGCTCTAGCACAAATACAGCAATCAATGCTTCCCTCTGCGAAGGGCCATTCTTTTACTTTTATTGTTGAGTCAGTTTACCTATCTCTCTCCACCTCAAGAAGCAAACACTTGTGTGAACTGTGCATTGATTCCTACATACTTGCATATTGCACTTGTTATATTACTTTATATTGACACTATCCATGAGATATACATGTTATAAGTTGAAAGCAACCGCTGAAACTTAATCTTCCTTTGTGTTGCTTCAACACCTCTACTTTGGATTTATTGCTTTATGAGTTAACTCTTATGCAAGACTTATTGATGCTTGTCTTGAAGTACTATTCATGAAAAGTCTTTGCTTTATGATTCATTTGTTTACTCATGTCATTACCATTGTTTTGATCGCTGCATTCATTACATATGTTTACAATAGTATGATCAAGATTATGATGGCATGTCACTCCAGAAATTATCCTTGTTATCGTTTGCCTGCTCGGGACGAGCAGAACTAAGCTTGGGGATGCTGATACGTCTCCGACGTATCGATAATTTCTTATGTTCCATGCTACATTATTGATGATATCTACATATTTTATACACATTATATGTCGTATTTACGCATTTTCTGGAACTAACCTATTAACAAGATGCCGAAGAGACAGTTGTTGTTTTCTGCTGTTTTTGGTTTCAGAAATCCTAGTAAGGAAATATTCTCGGAATTGGACGAAATCAACGCCCAGGGTCCTATTTTTGCACGAAGCTTCCAGAAGTCCGAAGAGGAGACGAAGTGGGGCCACGAGGTGGGGACACACCATGGCGGCGCGGCCCAAGCCTTGGCCGCGCCGCCCTAGTGTGTGGGCCTCCCGTGACGCCCTTTGACCTGCCCTTCCGCCTACTTAAAGCCTTCGTCGCGAAACCCCCAGTACCGAGAGCCACGATACGGAAAACCTTCCAGAGACGCCGCCGCCGCGAATCCCATCTCGGGGGATTCAGGAGATCGCCTCCGGCACCCTGTCGGAGAGGGGAATCATCTCCCGGAGGACTCTTCATCGCCATGATCGCCTCCGGAGTGATGAGTGAGTAGTTCACCCCTGGACTATGGGTCCATAGCAGTAGCTAGATGGTCGTCTTCTCCTAATTGTGCTTCATTGTTGGATCTTGTGAGCTGCCTAACATGATCAAGATCATCTATCTGTAATACTATATGTTGTGTTTGTCGGGATCCGATGGATAGAGAATACTATGTTATGGTGATTATCAATCTATTACTTATGTGTTGTTTATGATCTTGCATGCTCTCCGTTATTAGTAGAGGCTCTGGCCAAGTTTTTGCTCTTAACTCCAAGAGGGGGTATTTATGCTCGATAGTGGGTTCATGCCTTCATTGATACCTGGGACAGTGACAGAAAGTTCTAAGGTTGTGGATGTGCTGTTGCCACTAGGGATAAAACATTGATGCTATGTCTAAGGATGTAGTTGTTGATTACATTACGCACCATACTTAATGCAATTGTCTGTTGCTTGCAACTTAATACTGCAAGGGGTTCGGATGATAACCTGAAGGTGGACTTTTTAGGCATAGATGCATGCTGGATGGCGGTCTATGTACTTTGTCGTAATGCCCTGATTAAATCTCACTATATTTATCATATCATGTATATGCATTGTTATGCCCTTTTCTATTTGTCAATTGCCCGACTGTAATTTGTTCACCCAACATGCTTTTATCTTATGGGAGAGACACCTCTAGTGAACTGTGGACCCCGGTCCTATTCTTTACATCGCATACAATCTACTGCAATACTTGTTTTACTGTTTTCTTCGCAAACAATCATCTTCCACACAATACGGTTAATCCTTTGTTACAGCAAGCCGGTGAGATTGACAACCTCACTGTTTCGTTGGGGCAAAGTACTTTGGTTGTGTTGTGCAGGTTCCACGTTGGCGCCGGAATCCCTGGTGTTGCGCCGCATCACATTTCTCCACCATCAACCTTCAACGTGCTTCTTGGATCCTCCTGGTTCGAGTAAACCTTGGTTTCTTTCTGAGGGAAAACTTGCTGCTGTGCGCATCATACCTTCCTCTTGGGGTTCCCAACGAACGTGTGAGTTACACACCATCATTGGGATCGACATTCTTACTTATCGAAGATACTACGATACACCCCCTATACTTGTGGGTCATCACTCAATTGTGTCAGTATTTGTGTTAAGCTCATATTGTATCTCCAAGGCAATGTACCTTCCTAGAACTCATGTTTGGCTTAGCACTTCCCTTCCTTCCTTTACCACTTGGTCGTTTGAGGAGAACTTCTAAATGTTTCAACCTTGTTTCGGAAGCTAATCAAATTAGTGACATATTAGCTTTTATCAGATGCACTTTTGCTGACACCTTTAAACCTTGAATCTATTTGTTCATAGACCATTCTATGCCCCATTCCTCTTCTTCTTGATCTACCCTAACTGTCCATGCACTTGTTTGTGCATTTTTGAAGCTTGCCACCCATTTATGTGACTATGGTTGAAACTCTAGGCAAACCTAATTCTATCCTTGATATTCTTCCCAACTTTTTAATTAACTCTCACCATCAATTTTATCACTCATACAACTTCTTTATTTATTTTTGGAAATGTTATTCTTGCATGATATAATTAATTGGTCATCAACAATATTTTCCATCAACATTTCACATATGTTGTCTCCTCATGAATTAATTCATTGTCAAGCTTTTATTTTCTTTTTCTTCCTCACTTCCTTCTTCCACAAGCCTTGCCACACACCCTAGCCAATCAATGAAGAGGCAGCCACCCACCTTAGCCAATCAATGAGGAGGCTGCCACCCCACTCTTCCTCTATAAAATGGCCCTTGGCCGGCCACTCCTCTCTTTTCCTCTCATTTTCCACTCTCCACTCCTTCCTCCACTCCCTCCCATCTTTCTCCTCCACTCCACCCACAAGCTGCTGCTCCTCCTAGGCTCCATGGCCGAGCCATGGCCATGGAAAACACACCAAGCTACAACGCCCCTCCTCCCTCAAGCTCCTCCTCTCCCCGGGTGATACGTCCAAAACGTATCTACTTTCTCGAACACTTTTGCTATTGTTTTGCCTCTAATTTGTGTATTTTGGATACAACTAACACGGACTAACGCTGTTTTCAGCAGAATTGGCCTGGTGTATTATTTTTGTGCAGAAAATCAACTTTCAGGAAAATCCCCGGAAACAATTGCAAAGGGCCTGTTTTTATAGAAGACATACGGAGCCAGAAGGGCAGGCCAGGGGGAGGCCCACGGCCCCCACATCATAGGCCGGCGCGGCCAAGGAGGGGGGCGCGCCGCCTTATGGTGAGGGCGCCTCGGCCGCCCCCCGACGCTCTCCTCTGGACTACTTAAGGCCTCTGACCTAAAAACGCGAGGGGGTTCGACCACTTTTCCAGAAGACGTCCAGAACTCCGCCGCCATCGCGAAACTCAATCTTAGGATCAGAAACTCCATTCTGGCACCCTGCCGGGATGGGGAATTGGAGGAGATCATCACCATCATCACCACCGACGCCTCTCCATCGACCATCCATGATTCCCCCATTGATAACCTACAAGTATAGGGGATCGCAACAGTCTTCGAGGGAAGTAAAACCCAAATTTATTGATTCGACACAAGGGGAGACAAAGAATACTTATAAGCCTTAACAACTGAGTTGTCAATTCAGCTGCACCTGGAAAAACACTAGTAACAGGGGTGATGTGAAAGCAGCAGTAATATGAGAGCAATAGTAACAAGAATACAAAGCGGTAGAGCAAAGAATACAGAGGCAATGGCACCAGAAAATAGTTGATACTACTTCTAATGGCATATAGGACCAAGTGAGTATTTGATGATGAAAGATGGACCGGGGTTCCCAGCTATCTACACTAGTGGTAACTCTCCAATAACAAGTGTTGGGTGAACAAATTACAGTTGGGCAATTGACATAATTATTATAGCATTAAGACAGAACATCCAGTTTATTAATTATACGTAGGCATGTTTTCCATATATAGTCATACGTGCTCGCAATGAGAAACTTGCATAACATCTTTTGTCCTACCAGCCGGTGGCAGCCGGGCCTCAAGGGAATCTACTGGTAATTAAGGTACTCCTTTTAATAGAGCACCGGAGCAAAGCATTAACACTTGGTGAAAACATGTGATCCTCATATCTAACCCATCCCCTCCGGTTATCCCAGTTGCTGTCACTCTGGGGCCTCGGGTTCCGGACATAGACATGTGCAAACAACTTGTAGATACAATCTAAGCAATAATTATAGAGCTTAAATCTAAGATCATGCCACTCGTGCACTAGTGACAAGCGTTGAACACAACAAGATTGCAACAACAATAACTTCACAAACTTTTTAGATAGACTGATCATAATGTAACAATTCATCGGATCCTAACAAACGCAACACCGATTACATCAGATGGATCTCAATCATGTAAGGCAGCTCATGAGATCATTGTATTGAAGTACATGGGAGAGAGAGTACCAACTAGCTACTGCTAGAACTCGTAGTCCATGGGGGAACTACTCACGGAGCATGATGGAGGCGGTGGCGTCGATGGAGAAGGCTCCGGGGGTCGATCCCCGTCCCGGCAGGGTGCCGAAACAGGAACTTCTGACCCCCGAAACTAGGTTTCGCGATGGCGGCGGCGCTCGGGAGTCTTTCTGGAGTATGATATGTTTTTTCCGGATTTTCGCGTCGTGGGGGAATAAATAGGCAAAGGGGCGATGTCGGTGGAGTCCCGAGGTGGGCTCCCCACACCCCGGCGCGCCCGTGGGCCCGGCCGCCCTCGCCTATGGTCTGGAGGCCGTGGGCCTCCCCCTGGCTTGCCCTTCTGGCTCCGTGTGTCCCTCGGAAAAATAAGATGTTTGGCTTTTGTTTCGTCGAATTCCGAGAATATTGCCCGAACAGCTTTTCTAGAACCAAAAACAGCAGAAAACAGGAACTGGCACTTCGGCATCTTGTTAATAGGTTAGTTCCGGAAAATGCATAAAAACACTATAAAGTATGAGCAAAACATGTAGGTATTGTCATAAAACTAGCATGGAACATCAGAAATTATAGATACGTTGGAGACGTATCAGGCATCCCCAAGCTTAGTTCCTACTCGCCCTCGAGTAGGTAAACGATAAAAAGAATAATTTCTGAAGTGACATGCTACCAACATAATATTGATCACTACTATTGTAAAGCATATGAGATGAATGAAGTGGCTCAAGGCAATGATCTATAGTTTGCTAACAAATAGATAATGACTAAACATATAGCAAAAACTTTTCATGAATAGTACTTTCAAGACAAGCATAAAAAAGTCTTGCATAAGAGTTAACTCATAAAGCAATAAATTCTTAATAAGAGGTTTTGAAGCAACACAGAGGAAGATTTAAGTTTCAGCAATTGCTTTCAACTTCAACATGCATATCTCATGGATAATTGTCAACACAAAGTAATATAATAAGTGCAATAAGTAAGCATGTAAGAATCAATGCACAGTTGACACAAGTGTTTGCTTCTAAGATAGAAAGAAGTAGGTAAACTGACTCAACATAAAGTAAAAGAAAGGCCCTTCGCAAAGGGAAGCAGGGATTAAATCATGTGCTAGAGCTTTTTAAGTTTTGAAATCATAGAGAGAGCATAAAAGTAAAGTTTTGAGAGGTGTTTGTTGTTGTCAACGAATGGTAGTGGGTACTCTAACTACCTTATCAACCAGACTTTCAAGAGAGGCTCCCATGAAGGACGTTATCTCTACCAGCAAGGTAGATCATCCCTCTTCTCTTTTGTTTACACATGTATTTTAGGTTCATTATTGATGACACTCCTCCCAACCTTTTGCTTACACAAGCCATGGCTAACCGAATCCTCGGGTGCCTTCCAACATTCACATACCATGGAGGAGTGTCTATTTGCAAAATTAAGTTGCTTACTAATAAATCAGGGCAAAACATGTGAAGAGAATTATTAATGAAAGTTAATTAATTGGGGTTGGGCACCCCGTTGCCAGCTCTTTTTGCAAAATTATTGGATAAGCGGATGTATATGCCACTAGTCCATTGGTGAAAGTCTGTCAGAAGTAAATGACAAGGTTGAAAGATAAACACCACATACTTCCTCATGAGCTATAAAACATTGACACAAATAAGAGATAATAGCTTTTGAATTGTTTAAAGGTAGCACATGAAGTATTTACTTGGAATGGCAGGAAATACCACATCATAGGTAGATATGGTGGACACAAATGGCATAGGTTTTGGCTCAAGGATTTGGATGCACGAGAAGCATTCCCTCTCAGTACAAGGCTTTGGCTAGCAAGGTTGTTTGAAGGAAACACAAGTATAAACCGGTACAGCAAAACTTACATAAGAACATATTGCAAGCATTATAAGACTCTACACTGTCTTCCTTGTTGCTCAAACACTTTTACCAGAAAATATCTAGACCTTAGAGAGACCAATTATGCAAACCAAATTTCAACAAGCTCTCAGGTAGTTCTCCACTAATAGGTTTAAACTACATGATGCAAGAGCTTAATCATGATCTATTTAAGAGCTCAAAACAATTGCCAAGTATCAAATTATTCAAGACAATATGAAGCATTTCTGTAACCAAATAACCATAAGTGCTACGGCTTTCAGCTTCCGCCATGAACATGAATAATAAATTAAGAACACAAGTGTTCAAATGAAAAAGCGGCGTGTGTCTCTCTCCCACACAAGGATTGCGAGGATCCGAATTTATTCAAACACAAACAAAAATAAAAACAAACATACACTCCAAGTAAAGAACATATGATGTGGAAGAATAAAAATATAGTTTCACTAGAGATGACCTGATAAGTTGATGAAGAAGGGGATGCCTTGGGCATCCCCAAGCTTAGACGCTTGAGTCTTCTTGAAATATGCTTGGGTGACCCACGGGGGCATCCCCAAGCTTAGGCTCTTCACTCTTCTTGATCACATTATATCACCCTTCTGTCTTGACCCTTGAAAACTTCTGCCACACCAAACTTCTCATAAACTTCATTAGAGGGGTTAGTACTCAAAAACTTTAATCCACTTTAGTCCTGTAATGACACATTGCAAGAACTCAATAAAACATTAGCTACAGCTCTCCACGCATAGAAAGCCTTACTTAAAGTCCACAATAGACAATGCAAAAAACAGAGACAGAATCTGTCAAAATAGAACAGCCAGTAAACACGATTTTTTCAGAGGTACTTCCGTTGCTCAAATCAGAAAACTCAAAACTAATAAACGTTGCGTACATATCTGAGGATCACGCATGAATTTTCGCAGATTTTTTTGATTCTTCTACAGAGAGAAGAACGCGAATTCGTGACAGATAAGAAATATGTTTCTGCCCAGAAATCCAAATCTAGCATCAACTTTCTATTAAAGACTTTACTTGGCACAACAATACAAGAAAATAAAGATAAGGAGAGGTCAGTAGTAACAACTTCCAAGACACAACAAAACAGTAGCAAAATAAAAACATGGGTTATCTCCCAAGAAGTTCTTTCTTTATAGCCATTAAGATGGGCTCAGTAATTTTAATGATGCTCTCGCAAGAAGTAAGAGTTGAAGCAAAAGAGAGCATCAAAAAGCAAATTCAAAACACATTTAAGTCTAACCCGCTTCTTATGCATAGGAATCTTGTACACAAATAAATTCATGAAGAACAATGTGACAAGCATAGGAAGATAAAACACGAGTAACTTCAAAATTTTCAGCATGTAGAGAGGTGTTTTAGTACCATAAAAATTTCTACAACCATATTTTCCTCTCTCATAATAATTTCCAGTAGCATCTTGAACAAACTCAACAATATAACTATCATATACAGCATGCTTTTCATGATCTACAAACACATAATTTTTATCAAGCTCAAAAATAGTAGGATTAAAACTTTCAAACCCACTTTTATCAATAATATAACAAGATGATTGATCAATCTCAAAAGATATGGGACTCATAGATAAAGTCAAGACCTTTCCAATCCCATTTTTATTAGTAGTACAATTAATATTATCAAGTAACATAGGACCATCATCTAGTGCTTTATCATAAACATTTGCTAAGCAAAACTCTTTAGTACCATGCATTTCGATATCAGGCACAAACAAAGCATTATCATAAGATTTATCAAAATAGCATGGATTATCATAGATAACAGTAGCATAATTATTCTCACAAGTTTTACTCATAGGGAATATTTCAAGAGAATCCACAGGAACATAACATTCATCCTCCTTTGGTAAGCATGGAGGACAATCAAATAGTGTAAGAGATAAAGAGTTACTCGCATTAGAAGGTTGGCATGGGTAGCTAATCCATTCTTCCTCCTTTTGTTCATCACTCTCCTCCTCTTTTTCATCTAATGAGCTTTCTGGTTCAACAATTTCTTCTTCCACAGGTTCCTGCAAATTGTGAGTGCATTCTTGTGCATGAATGAGTCTCTCTTTATAATCAATGATATATGGATTATTGCTGTAATTTTCCATGCAACAATCAAGGATAGAAGAGACATAATCTTTAAGATCATTACAAACAACACAGGTTTCATAATTTTTAGACATGAAGGATTCTATTTCAGAAGCTCCCATAAATAAAACAAATTGTTCTACTTCTTCGAACCCAAGATGAATATAGTTATTCCAATGATAGTTCACAATTAAAACTTCTTCACTAAAGCCACATTGGAATTTAAGATGTTCAGTATCCTGTTTAGAGCAACAGTTTATATCATGGCGTTTAAGCAAAATTTTAGCAATTGTATTTAATTTTTCTAACACGGCACTCATGACTTTACCCTTTCTTGATTCTCTATAATTCATATATAATTATATAAGCTCCATACAGGTTATGGGTTCTTCCATAACAACAATTTTTAATTTTTTGGTTTTTCAAATTTTTATGGATTTTCGGGTATATAAGAAAAATAAAACAAGACAAGAACAAACTAGACAAAAGTAAACTAAGTAAAATAATACTAGACAGAAATAAACTAAGCACAAACAAACTAGACAAAAGTAAACTAAGCAAAACAATATAAAATAAAAACAGAGAGAGAGGTAGAGTGTACTCCCCAGGTGAACTTATGAGTAGAGCTATGCTCCCCGGCAATGGCGCCAGAAAATAGTCTTGATAACCCACAAGTATAGGGGATCGCAACAGTCTTCGAGGGAAGTAAAACCCAAATTTATTGATTCGACACAAGGGGAGACAAAGAATACTTATAAGCCTTAACAACTGAGTTGTCAATTCAGCTGCACCTGGAAAAGCACTAGTAACAGGGTGATGTGAAAGCAGCAGTAATATGAGAGCAATAGTAACAGTAACACAGCAGCAGTAGCAGTAACACACAGGCAATGGCACCAGAAAATAGTTGATACTACTTCTAATGGCATATAGGACCGAGTGAGTATTTGATGATGAAAGATGGACCGGGGTTCCCAGCTATCTACACTAGTGGTAGCTCTCCAATAACAAGTGTTGGGTGAACAAATTACAGTTGGGCAATTGACATAATTATTATAGCATTAAGACAGAACATCCAGTTTATTAATTATACGTAGGCATGTTTTCCATATATAGTCATACGTGCTCGCAATGAGAAACTTGCATACCATCTTTTGTCCTACCAGCCGGTGGCAGCCGGGCCTCAAGGGAATCTACTGGTAATTAAGGTACTCCTTTTAATAGAGCACCGGAGCAAAGCATTAACACTTGGTGAAAACATGTGATCCTCATATCTAAGCCATCCCCTCCAGTTATCCCAGTTGCTGTCACTCTGGGGCCCGGGTTCCGGACATATACATGTGCAAACAACTTGTAGATACAATCTAAGCAATAATTATAGAGCTTAAATCTAAGATCATGCCACTCGTGCACTAGTGACAAGCATTAAACACAACAAGATTGCAGCAACAATAACTTCACAAACTTTATAGATAGACTGATCATAATGTAACAATTCATCGGATCCCAACAAAAGCAACACCGATTACATCAGATGGATCTCAATCATGTAAGGCAGCTCATGAGATCATTGTATTGAAGTACATGGGAGAGAGAGAGTACCAACTAGCTACTGCTAGAACCCGTAGTCCATGGGGGAACTACTCACGGAGCATGATGGAGGCGGTGGCGTCGATGGAGAAGGCTCCGGGGGTCGATCCCCGTCCCGGCAGGGTGCCGAAACAGGAACTTCTGACCCCCGAAACTAGGTTTCGCGATGGCGGCGGCGCTCCGGGAGTCTTTCTGGAGTATGATATGTTTTTTCCGGGTTTTCGCGTCGTGGGGGAATAAATAGGCAAAGGGGCGATGTCGGTGGAGTCCCGAGGTGGGCTCCCCACACCCCGGCGCGCCCGTGGGCCCGGCCGCCCCGGCCTATGGTCTGGAGGCCGTGGGCCTCCCCCTGGCTTGCCCTTCTGGCTCCGTGTGTCCCTCGGAAAAATAAGATGTTTGGCTTTTGTTTCGTCGAATTCCGAGAATATTGCCCGAACAACTTTTCTGGAACCAAAAATAGCGGAAAACAGGAACAGGCACTTCGGCATCTTGTTAATAGGTTAGTTCCGGAAAATGCATAAAAACATTATAAAGTATGAGCAAAACATGTAGGTATTGTCATAAAACTAGCATGGAACATCAGAAATTATAGATACGTTGGAGACGTATCACCCATCCATGTGTGAGTTATTCCCCCGCTGTAGGCTGAAGGGGATGGTAGGGATTGGATGAGATTGTTCATGTAATAGCCATAAGATGTTAGGGCATAGTGCCTAGTATCCGTAGTTGGTACTTTTATGATATTGTTGCAACTTGTTAAGCTTAATGCTTGTCACTAGGGCCCGAGTGCCATGATTTCATATCTGAACATGTTATTGATTCATGAAGATATTCATTGTTTTATGATCTTACCTGCAAGTTGTATACACATATTGCTGTCCGGAATCCGAGGCCCCAAAGTGATAGAAATTGGGTCAACCGGTGGGGAAGGCTGTGATATGAGGATCACATGTGTTCACGGAGTGTTAATGCTTTGCTCCGGTACTCTATTAAAAGGAGTACCTTAATTACCAGTAGTTTCCCTAGAGGCCCGGCTGCCACCGGCTGGTAGGACAAAAGATGTTGTGCAAGTTTCTCATTGCGAGCACGTACGACTATATACGGAACACATGCCTATGGTTGTTTAGTACTTGGATACCGTTTTATTATTTTCTGCAAATGCCTAGTCTTGATTATTACATGAGTTATCTTATCCATGCAGCGCCCGTTCATCTATCCCTATGCCTACAGTATTTTAATCCTGCTGTTTACTAAAATCACTACTGCTGTCTTTATTACACTGCTGCTTATATTTCACTACTCCTACTGCTATAAAACTATTGCTACTGATAAACTATTGCGAGCAAGTTTGTTTCCAGGTGCAGCTGAATTGACAACTCCGCTGTTAAGGCTTACACATATTCTTTGGCTCCCCTTGTGTCGAATCAATAAATTGGGTTTTACTTCCCTCGAAGACTGTTGCGATCCCCTATACTTGTGGGTCATCAAGACTATTTTCTGGCGCCGTTGCTGGGGAGCATAGCTTTATTTGCAAGTTCACCTGAATTGATATTGTTCGCTGCAAATCCTCCATCATGGGTAAAACTAGCGATGCTAAAGTCGCTATATTACCATCCACTACAAGAAAAGGTACAACTCTGTGTACCTCTGCTGCTCTTGATTCACCATCTGTGATAAGTCAACTTGTTTCACCACCACAAGCTTCACGTGTTGGTACTTCTGCTGAATCTGAAAATTTCTCTGATAATTTTGATGATGCTTCTACTGTGCTTGATGAAAATGGTTCTAGACAAATTGAAAATACTGAAATCCCTAATGAAAATACTGTTACACCTGTTAATTCACCTGAGTCTGATGATCCTGATGAAGATTATGTGGAACTTGATGATGATTTTATTAATAAATGTAATGCTACTACTGGTACAAGTAACCTTAAAAAGCTTCTTGCATAACATGCTATTAGATATAAACTGTCTCCTGATCCTAAATTTGCCACATCTCCTATAAACATTAAGGATAAGGATTATGATTTTTCTCTTGATTTATCTCATATATCTATTGTTGAGAAAACACCTTTTTGTGGTACTGAAAAAGAAAGTGTTGTAGAGCACATGAATGAGCTTTCTACTTTGAGTAGCTTGTTTTCTGATGATGTTAAGATGCGTACTTATTTTGTTGCTAAAATTTTTTCCTTTCTCATTAAAGGATGATGCTAAGATTTGGTATAATAGTTTGCCTCCTGATTCTATTGATAGTCCAAGTTGTTTGCTAGATGTTTTCTTTCGAAAATATTTTCTTGCTAGTGCTCAACATATTGCCTTGCAGAAAATTTATAGTTTTGACCAGGAAGATGGAGAAAAATTGCCTGAAGCTTGGGCAAGGTTTTGCTCTCTTATTAGAGCTCGGCCTGGACATGATTTGGAAAAGCATGATTTACTTGATATATTTTATAGTGGACTAACCGTTGAGTCTAGGGCATACGTGGATAGTTGTGCTGATTGTGTTTTCAGGAAAAGAACTCCAGACGAAGCTGAAGAATTATTGGCTAGAATAAGCCAAAATCATGATGATTGGACTACACCTGAACCAACCCCAACACCAGTATTGAAGAAGAGGGGTATGATTGAATTAAATGATGAAGATATGAGGGAAGCCAAGAAATCTCTTATAGAGAAAGGTATTAAATCTGAAGATGTGAAGAATTTACCTCCTATAGAAGATTTATGTAAGATAACTCCCCCTTCATCCACGATTGAGGTACATTCTCTTCAACGCTTTGATAAAGGAGATATTCCATACTCAAAACCTCCTGATCAATGTTTAGATGAATTTGATAATTATGTTGTTAAGCAAGATAACTTTAATATGAGAGTAGAGAATCACCTAATGGAAAACTCTCAAGCTATTAGTAAATTGCATGATATTGTGGAGAGAACCTCCAATGATGTTAAGATGCTTGTTAAACATTTTCATATGGTTCAAACTCAAATTGATCAACTTACTAAAGTGCAAAATGACTTGTTAAAAAATACTCATAAAGAAAAACATGCTTATGAAGTAACTACTAGAGGTGGTGTTTCTACTCAGGATCCTCTATATCCTGAGGGGCATCCCAAAAGAGTTGAACAAGATTCTCAACGAACTAAAGAAACTAGTGGTCCCTCTAAGAAAAAGAAAAAGAAACATAAAACTGTTGTAGAATCTTCTGAACCTGTTAATGACCCTAATAGTATTTCTATTTCTGATGCTGAAACTGAAAGTGGTAATGAACATGATAAAGATAATGATAAGAATGATGTTTCTGATAAAGAAGAGATTGAAAATGAACCTGAAAAGCATGCTAAAAATAAAAAGTACACTAAAGAAGATTTTATTTCTAAGAAACATGGTAATGAAAGAGAACCTTGGGTTCAAAAGCAAATGCCTTTTCCTGTTAAGAAACTAAAATCAAAGGAGGAAGAACACTATAATAAATTTTGTGATTGGATGAAACCTCTGTTTTTGCAAATCCCTTTGACTGATGCTATTAAATTGCCTCCTTATTCAAAGTATATGAAAGATATTGTCTCTAACAAAAGGAAAATTCCTAATGAGGAGATTTCCACTATGCTTGCTAATTATTCTTTTAATGGCAAGGTTCCAAACAAGCTGGGAGACCCAGGTATACCGACTATCCCTTGTTCCATCAAGAATAATTATGTTAGAACTGCTCTATGTGATTTGGGAGCAGGAGTTAGTGTGATGCCTTTTTCCTTTACAAGAGACATGATTTAGATAAGTTGATACCAACCGATATATCTTTGCAAATGGCTGATAAATCAACTGCTGTTCCTATTGGTATATGCGAGGATGTTCCTGTTCAAGTTACTCAAAATTGCTTAATATTAACTGATTTTGTTGTGTTGGAAATGCCTGAAGATGATAATATGTCTATTATTCTTGGAAGACCTTTTCTTAACACTGCAGGGGCTGTTATTGATTGCAATAAAGGAAAAGTTACTTTCAATGTTGATGACAAGGAACATACTGTTTATTTTACCAAGAGGATTGATAAAGTATATGGAGTTAATACAATTTCTAATTTGAGAACTGTTAGAGTGGGAACTATTGATTGTCCTATATATGAGCCTAAAGAAGGATATCAAACTATTGAGATTGGATCCGTATCAATTCAATATAAGGTAACATGATTGATTTGAGGTTTACTTCTTCTTATGTCATGTAAAATTTATTTGGTAGCAAGACTTGATCAACCTTGTTAACAAGTATATTTTAAATACATAGAAGAGCTAAACAACATTTATTTCCTTCTCCACTTGTTTTACTTGCTGTAGTACTACTTGTTTTGCGAGATGCTTTAGTTGTTTAGAAATTTGAAAATCTTTTTCTGTCCTGAAATAGTAATTTTAGCACCCCGAAATGTGCATTTTTCAAAGTTTTCAAAAATTTACAAAAATTATAACATTGGTCCTATTTTTCAAAATGCAACCTGGGAGTGCCTGGGGCTGACCAGTGGGGCACCCCAGGGCGGCACCCCATGTGCCGGCGCGGCCAAAGGGGGGGCGCCACCCTGTGGTGAGGGCCCCTCCTGACCCCACTTAGTCATCCCTTCCACTCATTCCACTCTCTCTCCCAAAAAAACTCGTACCAGTTCGTTCTCACTCGCGTTTTCGCCCGAGAGCTCAGGATTTTTCAATCTCCTTGCTCAGCCCATCTTTGCTGCTAAAATTTGGAGCATTTGTTCTCCGATATGTGACTCCTTCGATTATCCAATTATAATTTTGAATAGTTGAGTATATCTTGAGTAATTTGCTGCTGTAGGTGACATGTTAAGTGAGCTTGCATGCTTTATTCAAGTTGTAGAAATGAGTTTTGATGCATGTTTAGTACTCTATCAAGTTCCTATAGTAGTTTCCCTCATGTATATGTCTCAAAATCAATTTTTATAATGATTGTTGAAAAATTTCAGAAAAGGAAAATGAATAACCACACCTTTGGAGAAGTGTTTGAGAGGGATACGCCAAGAGTGACAAGGCCTTCAAGGGAAGCTACTCGTATTAGGCGATCCTATGATGAGGATGTCAACAAACAGGAAAAGGTATGGGGATAGAGGGTCCCCCTGCCTTAGACCTCTTGACGCTTTAAATCGATCAGTCAGCTCGCCATTAATTCGGATGCAGAAAGAAACTGAAGTAACACATTCCATTACCAACTTGACCCATTTGTGGTGGAATCCCATTTTTAGCAAGGCACCCTGCAGATAACACCAGTCAACTCTATCATATGCCTTGGACGAATCAAGCTTGTATGCACAAAAATCGTTAGCTATTTTAGTATTTCTCTGAATGCTATGGAAACATTCAAAGGCAACCAAAGCATTATCCGCGATCAGTCTTCCAGGGATGAAGGCACTCTGGTTATGGGATATCAGCCCCTGTAACATAGGCATTAGCCTATTGATGATACACTTAGCCACCACTTTGTACACCACTTTGCATAGGGAGATTGGTCTGAAGTCCTTTAATTCACAAGCTTCGTTGGATTTTGGTATTAGAACAATTGTTGTTTCGTTGACACCTTCAGGCATAGTACCATCTTGAAAAAACCTCTTGACAGCTCTTATGACATCACTTTTTAGAGCAGCCCAGTTCCTTTGAAAGAACCTAGCAGGAAAGCCGTCCGGACCCGGAGCTTTTAGGGGGCCTATCTGGAAAAGAGCATCAGAGATTTCTTTTTCTGTGAACTCCTTCATAAGATCCTCATTCATCTCAGGTGACACAACATTTTGTAAAATATCCAACAGAGGTGAAGGGTAAACCTGTTGGTCCTTGTTAAACAGATCAAGGAAATAATCTCTTGAATACTCCAGGATTTCCTCTTTGCTTTGCAGGATTTTATCATCAACCGTTTTAAGGGTTTTTATTCTATTTTTCTTAGCTCTCCAGGTAGCTCTTGGATGGAAATACTTTGTATTTTGGTCACCTTCTTTCAGCCATGTTATTCTTGATCTCTGCCTCCACATAATTTCCCCTCTTAGCAGCAACTCATCCATCCTTGTAGAGACATGCTTAATCTCTGTCATATGAGAAGACGGATTGTGTTTGTACAACCATTCTAATCTGTTAGTCAGCTTTTTTATTTCTTTGTCCACCCTACCAAATTTCTCCCTACTCCATGTTTTGAGGGCTCTCATAGTGCAATGAAGTTTATTTTTTATATTAGCTAAATTCTCGACCTAGCCTGCCGCCTCCCAAGCTTCATTAATCTCTTCTCCAAGCGACTCCTCTCTTTCCCACATACTTTCATACTTGTGAAAGCTTGATTTACAATTATTTTCTTCAAGTTTCCCCATCTGGAGAATAAGGGGCAAATGATCAGACCTAGAAGAGATAATGTGTTTCACTGAAGCAGCATTGAACAAATTGCACCAGACAGGATTGGCCACAACTCTGTCCAGCCTAACCTTAACATTTCTCATTCCTTCTTGCTTGTTGTTGTATGTCCAGGGCACACCAGAATATCCTAGGTCATGCAGATCACAAAACCGCATCGTATCTCTGAAATCTTGCATCCTTTTCTCGCTTCTTTTGTTACATGAGAGATGCTCACTTTGCCACATGGCTTCGTTGAAGTCTCCTAGCATCAACCACGAGAGGTTTGCCTCCTTGTTTGGTTTTATTCTTGGGATTTCTATTTTCGTGCCCTCGGGTCCTTAGTTGTACTTAGTTTTCCCCAGCTCCTTAGTTTTTCCTCAGTTTTCCCCAATCCCTTGTATGTAACCCGCAGAAAGAGCTCGGACGAAAGGAATCCCGTTTAGTTGACGTTGGTTGGTGCTGGCAAGTGGGGCCGCTGTTGGTGCCCCGCAGTGGACACGTCTCCACTTATCCAGATCATCGTGGGACCCACAACTTGTCCACGTTAGCGCGCCGGACCCACAGCTTACCCAGGTGACTGTTGCAAAATGGGAGCCCAAGCCAGCCCCGCGCCCGTGCCCGTGCCATTGCTTCCCCTTTCTTTCTCCGCGCCCCATTGTTCTTCTTCTCCGCCAGCGGCAGCCCTTCTCCGGCAGGCGGGTGATGTCTAGTTTCTCTTCGACCTCCCGTTCTTCATGGCCGCAGTATGGACCCGTGCCTTTGACAAGATGCCCTGACTCCCCACGCCAGGAGCCTCTTAAGCGGTCGATCTGTAAGACGGACAAGAACGGCAACCGTGGACGTGAGTTCGTTGCATGCGAGAGCTTGCCATATAGAGAGGGGGATAAGGTTAGATCTCGCTCCAATTTCTCTGTTTTCTCTCGATTTTCTTGTTATTCCCTCGAATTTGGGATTTAGGGTTCACGTTGTTGTTTTCAGATCTTGAAGAAATGCAGGCATTTCGAGTGGATCGATGTGTACGTTCAGAGGCTTCAGTTGCAGGAATCAATTGGCGCTATTGGGGGGCGCAATTTGGGAGGGGACTTCTTTGTAGAGAATGCGGCGGAGAGAGGAGCCGTTCCGATTATGCCTAATGCTCCCAATGAAGAACTGGTGGAAGTGAAGGGAGAACTGAAGAAAATGAACAAGCAGTTAAGGCAGCTGATCGAGTTGAAGAAGCAAGCTAATCTGATGGCTGGTTGTTTTTTTTGTTGTATAATTACGATCGGATTCTTATCATTGCTCACTAGGCGCTAGAAGTTGTTACAAGGGATACCTTGTTACAAATCCATTATTCAGTTACATGTACTTGTAGTTGTTTTCAAAGTTAGTGTGTGCATTCACCGAAATTACCAACTATATTCCCTAAAAGAAAAGGAAAGCTAAAGATAGTTGATAATTGTTAGAGGGGTGACAAATAATGCAATCACCGAAATCCGCAAATATGTATGCCTCATGTTTATACCAAAATTATACCACTTTTAGGCCGTTTCAAAATACCAATACTATATCCCAAACTATATTCCCTAAAAGGAAAGGACAGCTAAAGATAGTTGATAATTGTTAGAGGGGTGACAAATAATGCAATCACCGAAATCCGCAAATATGTATGCCTCATGTTTATACCAAAATTATACCACTTTTAGGCCGTTTCAAAATACCAATACTATATCCCAAACTATATTCCCTAAAAGAAAAGGAAAGCTAAAGATAGTTGATAATTGTTAGAGGGGTGACAAATAATGCAATCACCGAAATCCGCAAATATGTATGCCTCATGTTTATACCAAAATTATACCACTTTTAGGCCGTTTCAAAATACCAATACTATATCCCAAACTATATTCCCTAAAAGAAAAGGACAGCTAATGATAGTTGATAATTGTTAGAGGGGTGACAAATAATGCAATCACCGAAATCCGCAAATATGTATGCCTCATGTTTATACCAAAATTATACCACTTTTAGGCCGTTTCAAAATACCAATACTATATCCCAAACTATATTCCCTAAAAGAAAAGGACAGCTAAAGATAGTTGATAATTGTTAGAGGGGTGACAAATAATGCAATCACCGAAATCCGCAAATATGTATGCCTCATGTTTATACCAATACTATATCCCAAACTATATTAAGTGGCAAACTCGTTATTGCACATAAATAGAGGGGTGGGCACTCTCCACCGACAGAGAGAGAGAGGGGGGTGGCCACGAAGAGAGAGAGAGAGGTTGCCACGAAGAGACAGATAGGGGTATACTGCCCATTAGATCAGTGGATCAACGGTTCGTGGAGTTGATCCGTGTGACAACGGCTCAACCAATCAGGATAAGTTTGGGCTTCTCAGAGCATTTTGTGACAGTACTTGAGGGTAAAACTGAGTAGTACTAAGAATCCAAGGGCACATAAATAGTAAATAGACTAAGGGATTCAAACAAAGAATTACAAAATGAAAAATGCGTGTTTTGTACAATATAATTCATATTGGGCTACATCAAATTATTTGCAATTCAAATATACATGAGTGTGACAATTATGGCATCATTTAGGCAAACTATGTTTTTGGGAAAGATGTTGTGCAAAGGGGTTTGGGTGGAAAACCATGCATCTTCATAGCTACACTAGTGATTCTGAGAAGTGGCAATTTGTGGTAAAACTTGATTTATATATGTTTGTTAAGGTTTTCTAGGTGGCAGGTTGCGTAGGAAGACTCCATGAGTAGTTGCCACTATGTTAATCTCATTTGTTGACTCTCTGTTGACCAGCTACTTGAGGGTAAAACTGAGTATATTGCACTTGCCGGTCTAAGTCCTCGAGGGGAAAACTGAGTACAGATAAAAAATTTGTATAAGGCATGAGGTTATAACTAAGTACACCAAACGTCCCAGGGTTAGACTCGTGTAGTGGTGCACGCTGCAGCCGTGCATAGCGGACGCGTGTTGCGGTACACGCAACCTTCGTCTTTATAGAGCCCCTCTTTCTCTCCCTCGACGCACGTTATCACTGGCTCACTGCAACCGCCTCTCCTGTCCCATCATCTTCTCCACAACCGAAGAAAAACCCCCGAAGAAAACCGACAACGATGGAGAAGAATGAGATGCCCATTGTCGGCACATCAGCCGCCGCCCCCGTCCAGGCCCCTGTCGCTGCTTCCAACGTAGCAGCCGGCGCATCAGCCGCGGCCCCCGTCCAGGCCCCTGTCGCTGCTTCCAACGTAGCAGCCGGCGCATCGGCCGCCGCCACCGTCCAGGCCCCGTTGCTTGGGACCCGTACGAACCAGTGTAGTACGACGCGCCGGAGAACCCCTACGACACCAGCATCGTCGACAACGAGCCGGAGGTAACCCTTTGTTCCCTTGTTCTTATCTCATTTCAATCCTTTTGTGTTAGATCTAGCGTTATTAGGGTTCGTCTGTTCCTAGTTCAATCCTTTTGTGTTAGATCTTGCGTTATTACTGTTCGTCTGTTCCTTGTTCAATCCTTTTGTGTTAGATCTTGCGTTATTACTGTTCGTCTGTTCCTAGTTCAATACTTTTGTGTTAGATCTTGCATTATTACTGTTCGTCTGTTCCTAGTTCAATCCTTTTGTGTTAGATCTTGCGTTATTACTGTTCGTCTGTTCCTAGTTCAATCCTTTTGTGTTAGATCTTGCGTTATTACTGTTCGTTTGTTCCTAGTTCAATCCTTTTGTGTTAGATCTTGCGTTATTAGTGTTTGTGATTTGCTTTTGTTTAAGATTTGTGCCGATGATGATGAATATTTGGGCATAAATTGATTCAGGGTTTGGTCAGTAAACAATTGGTGTGTACAAATTTATTGTGCATGATCTTTGGTTTGCTGACTCAAATCCTGGATATAAGTGTGTCCAATGTAACTGAGGCTACCTCTTTTTTTCGAGCCCATATTATCATGCATGATTTTTTGTTCACTCTTTGTTCCATCATCGTTGCAATTGACTCCGTGTTTTTTGCACGATCTTTGGTGCTACGTGACAGGTGCAGAGCAGCGACGTCGACAGCGACGACGAGTCCTTCCACACCAAGACTCGTCACGTCCTCGTAAAGGCTGCGATCCCGGCCATTACAATGGCCCCTTTGCTCGAGGCATTTACAAGTGCCCCTTCTGCAACAGGAAGCTCCGCGCCACCGACTTCAACTCCCTGGTGAACCATGCTGAATCCATTGACAGATGTGGCGCTAGAGTTGGAAGGACCGTGAACGTGCATGCGTACATGGCCAAACACAAAGCACTTGGGATTCACCTGCGCGACCTCCAAGCGAGTCACACGCGCTACCTGGAGGCGTTGAACGTGCCTACTGCACTCTCTGTATGTGACTGCTCTATCTGTAGAGCAGCTTAAATTCATGTAAAATGTAGCTTATCGGTACTACTTTTGGATCTGTCGGTACTACTTTTAGATCTGTCCTGAATATATCTATGCTATGTTGGTTTCTGTATGCAGCTTATCCTATATTTTCTCTCTGGATTTGTGCCCTAGATTTCCTACCTGATTGGGTAAAAACGAAGGCATAAAGAAATGAATGGCGTTAAAAAACAGAAGGAGAAGCTGCTTGTAACGGCCCGGGATAGTACCCCTATTAAATTTGTTTGTGTTTTTCTTTTGTGCATCATCATGGCATATGCATCATCTCATCCATGTTTTCCAAATAAAATTATTTTATAAATCCTACTTATTTTTTTTCCTCCCATATGGTTTAATAAAACCTCCCTTATCCTTATTTTAATTCAACATAAACATTTTGAAAAATATTTGAAAACTTGTTTAATTTAAAATCAAAGTGTATTCTTGAAAGTATTTTGTGAACCTTCTTGCCCTAAAATCCTTCCCTCTTTCCCCTGTTGTATCATGGAAAAATTCAGGACTGAAGAATTTGGAGAAAACGTGTGAAGAAGGAAGAAGCTAGCAGTCGTTTCTTACATGCACCACGTCCTTCTCCTGGACCAATTTCTTTCCCTGGTGGCCATCTCTTTTCAAGCCCAGCTTGGCCCAAGTACCGCTCCATCTCCTGATGTCGCTGTCTTCCTCGTACGGCAGTGCATCCGGCTACTCCACGTCGCCAGCCACTTGATGGGACGGACGAGCTGCTCCGCCTCCCTCCTATAAAATCATCCCCTACTCCTCCTCTGCAACCCTAGCCCCTGCTAGTCCTTTTCCCCGCCGCCACTCTCTTGCGATTGTCTTCTCCTCGCTCATCTTCTGCGCTCCCAAGATCATCCCGGCCAGCTCGTCCCGGACGTCTGCGCCCGCCAGGCCTCCATCCCTACCGCGCCTCGCCAAGGTCGCAGGCTCCGTCTCAGCAACGTCTTCTGCAACTCCCTTCGACGACGCCACATGCCCTGCGTGTGCGCTCCCGTCGTCCCTGTACGTCGCAAAGGTCATGGCGCGTCTTCCCGTCGAGTTGCAGTACTCCAGCGTCATCACCTTCCTCTGTTCGTCGACAAGTTGAAGCCTTTCGTTTCCTTCCGCGTCAGCGCCGGCATGCGCGACGATGCCCTGCGTCAGCCGTCCGCGGTTCTGATCCGACGTCTGCGAACCCAGCTCCGTCGACCTCCAGCGCGGCTGCCCACTCCGTCCGTGTCGTCTACTATCGCCTCCTGCAGCCTCGCCAACAAGGACGCCCTCGACCTTTGCTTCACCGTCGCTGGCACGCGCCCCGCCAAGATCTGCAGCGAGAGATCACGTCAACTTCAGTTTCATCATCTATGGCGTGTACCAGCAGTCAAGTCGCTGTCTGTGTTTCATCTGGTTCTACTCCACATCATCGAGATCTGAAGCCAGCCCAACTGGTTCGTTCCTTGCCGTGCATGCATAGGAGCATCTCCAACAGGCGCGCTATATCGCGGCGCGCTAAAACTAAGAATCCGCGCGCTGTGCCGTTTCTTCCTCCGCCGGACGCGCTATTATACAGCGCGTGCGCGCGCAGGAAAAATGGTCCTCCGCCAGGCGCGGCAAAATACAGCGCGCGCGGGCGCGGAAAACAGATTTCTAGACTTTTTTGCATTCACAAAGATCAAATAAACACACATAAATTGCATTCATAATTCATGAAACAAATGATACAAAGTGCAACAACATCACATTGTTCAACAAGGACACACAAAATGACGTAGTTCAACAATGACACACGACATATGGTTCAAATGGACAAAGTGGAACAATGCATATCACAAATGCATATCACACTTCCGCATTTTCCAAGTCAACACCTTCTTCTTCCTCCTCATCATCTTGGGTTGAAGGAGGAATAGTAGTATTCATGGAAGACACGAAGCCACCCGGTGGTGCTCCCATACTCCCATACACACCACTCACGGAGCCTCCCATGGTTCCTCCAAACACTCCTCCATAGCTTGGTCCTCCAATGCCGGCCATGCCTCCCATGCCGGCCATGCCTCCAATGCCGGCCATGCCTCCCATGGTAGGCATGGGCATGCTTCCCATGCCGGCCATGCCTCCCATGTTGGGCATGGGCATGCTTCCCATGCCGGCCATGCCTCCCATGCCTCCTCCAAACGTCGGCATGCCTCCTCCAAACATGCCTCCTCCAAACATGTCGGTAGTGGAAGTGTTCAAGTTGGCTACCAACACTCTCTTTTTGGCCAACACTTCATCGCGAAGAAGGTTGATGTACTCCTTTTGCCTCTCATCCATATGGGAAGTATCCATCAAGAAAAGCTTCCTCTCCTCCTCCGCTAGGCGTGCATACTCCTCGGAGGCTTGCCTCTTCTCCTCCAAAGCCAACTTCCTCTCCTCGTTGGCGGCAATCCTCTCCTCCAAAGCGGCTCTCCTAGCTTCAATAGCATCCATAGCCTCTTTCTCCAAGTTTCGTTGCATCTTTCTATCTTCATTTGCTTGCAACCTTGCATTTGCAATCCTCTCCATAGCCATGGCAATGTCATCATCTCCGGCCTTCCTTCCCTTCATTTCCTTGGCGGTCTTCCTACCATGCACATTCCTCCGCCCATTGTTGACGGAGTGAGGAGTGGAGCTTCTCTTCTTCCCTTCATCACTTGAATCATCATCATCGATGATTGTTGCATCACCGGTAGCATTGGCCGCCATAGTTGCCGCATCCAACTTGCCGCGCGTCTTCCACTTCTCTTCATTCCCTAGCACTTCATAGCAATGATGCAAGGTGAATGGCTTGCCAAGAATCTTGTTGCCTTTCTTGTTCTTCTTTCCCACATCCCTAAACAATCCTTGAGCCATGGAGTTCTACACATATGCGGAAAAGAAAATAGATGAGCCATATGAAGTACAACCGTATTTTTCTCATATGAGCCATATGGTGAACATAGTAGAATGACTTACCCTATCATTCTCATTAGTGCCACTTGGATTGAGAACATCGATGTTGGCTTGCACGCCCGCCCATTTTTGGCAATCGGTGTTGATACCAGACCAACGGGACCGAAGTGAGCGCATGGTTCGCTCGATCCCACTTGTGTTTGTGTTGAAGTACTCCGTCATCCTCATCCAATATGTTTCTCTTGTTTGATCGATACCGGTTGTTGGATCCATTCCAATTGTCAACCACGTCTTGCAAAGCAACTTGTCCTCCGCTATGGTGTAGTTGGCGGCCCGACCGGGATGGCGAGGTTCAATCAACCCTTCTCCTTCCTCATCTACATCCTCATATTCCTCCTCCCCATCGGCGGCTTCATCGTCATGCAAGAACGAGGATCCAACATTCATTGCCTCCATGAATGCCGCATCATCCACTCTACATTGCAATGAAATTCATTACCATCGGCTAGGTATGCATCTAAACCACAATTCAACAAAAAAGTAGTGTTTTTTACCTCTCAGGCATTTCACCATCCACCATATGTGCGCCCGCGCGGTTGCCGGACGGAGGCGTCGGCTGGGTCGGCGGAGGAGGAGGAGGAGGCGTCGGCTGGGTCGGCGGAGGAGGAGGAGGCTGTCGGCGGGGGACGGGCGCCTTCGCTTTCTTCGGTGCCGTGACGGCGGCGGGGCCAATGTGAGGCCGTTTGGTCGACGGCGCCTTCCCCCTCCTCGGCGCGGGCCGCGCGTTGCCGGCGCCCTGCGCGGCCATCTGCGCCGCGGCAGCGCCTGCGTGCAGTGCCCCGCGCGGCGGGACGAAGAGCACCCGCGCAGCAGCCGTTGGGTTCCCGGCGTCGGCGCCGCCGCTAGGGTTTGGCGGTGGCGCGGCGGAAGTGGCGGCGGCGGAGGGTGTGACAGAGTAGGGAGGGGTCGGCGGGTTGCCGGCGGGGTCGTCCATCGTCGGGATCGCCGGCGGCGCGCGGAGACGACGGATTGGGCTCGGGGAGCGACGCGGAGGAGGAAGTTTCAGCGCGGGGGATTTTTCGCGCTTGGACGAGCGATGCCGCGCGCTGTAGCCGACGCGCCAGATATGCCGCTCCGGATTGTGCAAAACGCCGCGCGCCCTAAAGATTTTACAGCGCCGCGCCGTTTACCGCGCCTGCTGGAGCGCCACATTCTGTCCCGCGCGCGCTATATCGGACGTTTTTATGCCGCGCGGCCTATATAGCGCGTCTGTTGGAGATGCTCTAAGGTCTTGTACGTGTTCAATCTCCAGCAAGCCTCTTTTGTTGATTTGTTTATCATGTCCGCTGACAGCTGGGGCCCGCTCGTCTTTGGCTCGGGTCTTTCTCCGGTGCAAAACGTCCCAGCAACCTTGATCCAGTCAGCAGTCCCAGTCAGCAACCCGGCCCCATAGTCAGCAACACAGGCTAGGTGAGCCTCGGTACCCAAAAGTTCTGCTTGTTTTTCTATTTTCGAATTAAATTCCAGAACATGATATAAACTTGCAAAATCAATATCTTTTAATCTGTAACTTGAAATAAAATATTTTATATATGAAAATTGCTCAGAAAAATATAAGAAATCTAAATATGCCATCCATGCTTGCTGTTGCACCATGCATCATAAAATTTCGTGGTAGTTTGCATTATCACCTAATATGTAACATATGGAATATGTGGGATACTATATAAATGTTGTCCCGGTTCCATTTAACTTTGAAGTAGCTCACCCATGCCTTGTTGCCATGCTAATCAACACTTAACTTTGTTGGTAGAAATGCAACTACAACCTTAATTGTTTGTTCGGGTTCCGATCCCGCTTAAAGTGGATAAGTTGCATCGCATCATGTTTGTCATGCCATGCATATCATATCATGATCATGCTGATTCTTTTGCCGTAGTAGTAAGATGTGCATCCGTTGGTTGTTGTAGCGATTTGCTTCTTCCCGGATAGGATCACGAAGTGGTGTGTGAGATACGACGAGTTTTCCGACAAGTTCTTCTGCAACCTTTCACATGCTCCTTCACCTATTTTACATTTTGCTCTCCCTCTTACTGCTATCCATATGTTGCGATTCTTACCGAGTCACGTGTCCTATTCCACTTGTTTACCATAATAATCATATATATATCATTCCTTACCCATAGCCCCGTTGCTTGATGTTTGAGCCTTGCGAGTCGTATGCGTGTTTAGGCTCTGTTGTTTATCTCGATCTGTTATCGGGATATGTTGGGTTGTTGGGAGGTTATCACATGCTATATCAATTGTTGGAGATACACATGCTTTACTTTATTGTTAACAACTAAAATTGTAAGAAGAGGCATCTGTGAGCCCCTTTGCGAAAGCATCGGAACTTTGACTCGCTAATGTCCCCTAGGAACCGAGTTCTTGTTATCTGTTCCGAGATTGAGCACTCTACCCGTACGTGGGGGAGTGGGACCCCCATCACCCACTACCTTTCCTCGAGTCTGTTTATTGGGAGCCACAACCTTGGTTTTATTTGCTCATATGCATGATGCACGATTTACTTCTGTTTCCTTCGGGTGTTTATTTCTGTACTGTACTCATAACGCGGAACGATTAGCGAAACCAGGTTGTTCACACTTGGCATAGCCGTTGTCGCAAACCTCTGGGTCCGTATCGGAGTACGGCCGAACTTCGTCACGGGTAGCTTAGTTGGGTGGCTCCCATTAAATTTTCTCTTGCATTGGGAACGGTCTTGTTGTGAGACTCCACCTGTAGTAAGTGGGTTCGAGCATGCGTATGGTTACATTTGGGCAACCCCTGCAGGGTGTACATCTTATCGATAAGCCGTGTCCGCGGTTATGGACGACTTGGAATTGTATAGCTCGATCATAGAACAACTTACACCTTTATGTTGTTGATAATAATCTGCTAATAACTTGATTAGTAATATAACATTACTACAACCGATACCTAATAAAACTTGTCCACCGTAAAACTTGTCCACCGTTGAGTGCCTTTTACATTGCTTCTTCGCTTTGTTGAAGGGGATATGTGTTTTTGATTGGGTTATGTTTGTGTAGTATTTATCTGTTACCTTGTGCGCTCTCTTATGTTCTCTGAGTAGACGGATGTTGTAGCGTGTCTCTATTTGTTATAGTTTTGCTGCCGCTAAACCTACCATATAGCCCCAGGCGATATATATATTCGTCCGGCGAGCATAGCCATTTCTAGTCTCGCTAAGTACGTGTCGGAGTTCGTTCCTTGGTACTTACTCTCGCCTTTTCTGTTTCTCTTCTGTTCCCTCCCTTTTGTCGGCAACCGATGGCCCGACTTTGACAGGTACGAGATGACGACATTAGCAAGGTTACCCGTCCGGCTTGGCCTGGGCAGGGTTATGGACGTCGCTGGTTATCTTCAGGACTCTTAGTTCAATTTGTATCTTGTCCGTACTCTGACGTATTTGATCTTCTGTATGATTTGGATCTTTGTATTGTATATTTGTATATTGACTCGTTGGAGTCGTTGTTGTAATATATGTATCTTGTGGGCTCTATTGTAATCCTGTTGTAATGTTACTGCTCATGTTAATTCCTCTGGCATCACGTGTGTGATTCTTCGCGCACGTCGTGTCGGAGGGCGTCTCTGAATCGATATCGTGCGGATTTCGGCGGGATCGCTGGAATCCTCATGGTACCGGTTCCGGGGCGTCACACTGCTCTAGATTTGCTACCAATTTGGGCTATCAAATATGAATGAGATCGAGCGAGAGAGAGGAAAAAGGTACATTGAAAACTGCTAATCTGGGCGAAAGAGACAGAAACCACTCGTGCTCTCGTCCCGGACCCACACGGCTCCACACGCTACGGCCCCACACGCTACGGCCACACAAACACGGTCTCGTCCTGTCCCACGCGGTCCCTTCCTACCAGCCCCACACGACGCGGTCCCACATGACGCGACCCCACAAATGACACGACCCCACTCGTCAGCACGGAACGGTCAACTTAACGGATTCCTTCCGTCCGAGCTCCTTCTGCGGGTTCAGACAAGGGCTTGGGGAAAACTGAGGAAAAACTAAGGGGCTGGGGAAAACTGAGTACAACTAAGGACCTGAGGGCACGAAAATAAAAATCCCTTTATTCTTTGTAGCAACTTCCAAAATTCAGGTCTCTGCTGTGTGCACGGCTCACCATAGACAAATGTGCTCCTCCATTTTATTCCCTTATCTTGCTGGACGATTACATCAATATGGTGAGGGCTAAAATTTATCAGGTCAATGCTAACCTCCTTACTCCAACAGAGAGCAAGCCCCCCACCCTTACTAGACAAACAAACAGGAAAGCAGCTGCTAAAGCCTAGTCTGTTACACACACGTTCTACCAGCTTCTTGTTTTGTCTTGTCTCTGAGAGGAACACAACACTTGGGCGATACTCTCGCACTAGGCGAGTCAGTTCTTGAACTGTCCGAGGCTGCCCCAGTCCTCGGCAGTTCCAGAAGAGGATGATCATGGCTCCTGCCAGGCGCTAACATCAGCGCCCGACAGTGGACCGGCAGCCCCAGGGTCGGTAGCTTCCTTGCTTTCCCCTTCCTCTGCTTTCTGCATCTCCTCCCTCAGTTGTTCCTCCTTACGCAGCTGCATGAGCCCTTCCTTTCCCAGGCACTCAGACAGACTTGGTGGCTGTAGCCTTACTTTCTTGGTCTTCTCACCAAGTTTAGTGCGCGTCTTCTCTTCTTCTATGTTGTCCAGTTCAGTGCGGGCTCTCACCCTGCTAGCCCCCTGCTTCAGTATTTCCTCATGGTGCCCTGGTTCTGCTCCAGCCTTGCGCACCTTTTCTTTTCTTGCATACCTCTTCCATCCCTTTTCTTTGTTCATGTTGGTGGAGTTCGTGTCCGAGCTTTCAGCTCCGTGCGTCTCCTCTCCAGCCTTGTCATTTGTGGCCACCACTTCTTCTTCTCCTTCACCGCCAGCATTGTTCTTGATCTGCTCATGCCCATTATTGGTGTCGAGGGCATGAGCATTCGGTACAGGTGCTGCTACCCCATCGTTCATGTCGAAGGTAGCCGCCTCCACTTCAGTGTTGTCATGGTCTGTGGTGACCATGGAAACCGGCGTTGGTGTGTCGATGATGGGAGCTTCGGTCTCCTTCTACACGATCATGTTAGTGTTCGAGTTGGCATCAGCTGTGACTGCTATGACCCCATTGTTGTTGTCGTGGGTCAGAACAGTCTCATTGACGCACAGCTTCGCCACGTCCTCCACCACCTCCTCCACTCCGAGGAGGGCCTTGTTTGTTCTCGGTACGCCCACAGCAGGCATATCCCCCACCCAAGGCGCCGGCCATGGCACTGGGTTGGGAGCGCGCCAGAGGTTCGAAGATGATGTTTGGGCCTGTGGTTGCCCCATTGCCTCTGGTAGAAACCAAGTGCGCGGGTCCTCGAAGTGCACCGGCCGCACCCTGAGTTCTTGGCTGAAGCAGATTTTCCTCTCCGCTACAGGTGTATCACATCTTGCCTCCATATGTCCAATATAACCACAGAACAAACAAAAATTTGGAAGTCTCTCATACCTTATCTGAACGTCGACTTCTTCATCAGTAATTTCATCCATAAGGGTGATTACCTTTTGCAGAGCCAAGTACAGCGGAAGCTGAATTCTGACCCTCAGGATCTTGTCGCAGATGTTCCCTCTTGCATTGTCGTCGATCTTGATTAGTGTGCCGACTTGTTCTCCTAGGTCCCGAGCGAGCTTCTTGGTGAGGAGGTAGAACGGTATATTGCGAAACTGCACCCACATGGGTACGTGGGTGAAGAGTGCAGTCGCCGGGTCGGCACCAACCTGGAGTCCTTCGACAAGGAAGGCATCACCCTTGTATTGCCATGGACTGTCAACACCCGGATTTTTAATTCCAGATGCCTATTATGCCGTACATCGCAATCCCAGGAATATTGTTGTTGCGAGACATAATAGTTGAATATCATAGAGTCATCATTTATTACAACACATAAACGTCTTACAAAGATGGATCACATGATCCAATATTACAATAGTAGTTGATCTATTGATCAACGAACATCACAAAAAGCGGAAGCAAAGTAGTAACGGACTATCTAGTCCACAGGCCAACGCTTGACGTCAGGAGCGATCCTAGTTGTCGTAGACGTCCTGCTGTCCATCTTCCTCGTACTACTGTTCACCTTCATAGTCTGCCCATTTGAATAGCCAGGGACAAAGCCATGAGTACTTTTAAAGTACTCGCAAACTAATACTAGTGTAAGCATTATCAATTGTGGTAAGGGGATACTAAGCTCTAGGTTTATTTGCATAAAGCCAAGTTTATTTCATAAACATTTAGTAAAGATGCTTGAATCACTAGACTAACTTAGGTGGGAACATTAGTGTCATTCCCACAACTCTGTTGTGATTCAATTCAAAGTCACCATTCACCTTTCAATTTCCAGTCACCAGTCATATGTCACCTTTTTGAAAATGGTCTGATGACGGAACAGTATGGCCTTTCCAATCGTCCGTAACCGTGGACACGGCTATTCGAATAGTTCTACACTCTGCAGAGGTCGTACACTTGTGCCACAATATTTGCAATAATCCGTCAGGGTTAACTGGCCCTGATTTATCATACTCCGTATGCGGACTACCAACCATAACCTTTCACTTATATACTCTAGTATAGGCACCTCTCCCCATGAGCTTGGCCTCCCAGTGAAGACACACCGTCAGCCTGGGAACTGCACAGGGCTTGGGCCGGACAGTTCACCTCAATCACGTCATTTCACATCAATTCACTTTCAACGGAGGCAGCCTCGGCATAACCCCTATGACGCTTGTTTAGAGGGAACCCATACTAGAACACATAAATTTCTAGTTAAGCCCTTACCCATGTTGGGTATTGTGGGGGTACTTTCAAAATTGGAATGGTATCGCATCCGAACACAACCATCAGTTTGATATCAAAAATCACTATCTTCTCTTGGTCATATTCACCTTCAAAATCATTCAATGGAATGAACCATCATTCCAAGGTTTCAACTTCATTTCAAAGTCACATGTTCCCATCGAAAGTAGTCCAATTTTTTATTGATTAGCACTAGCAACTAGTCATGAGGGGTGCTATCTAGCTTTCATAGCTCTAGACTACATTTGATGGTCTTGTTCTACTCTAGAACAAGTGAATCATGAATCAAAAAGTAAACTTTGATAAACCAAAAGCATTAAAGCTTGTAAAGTAAAACTTGGGATAGGTTCATAAAGTAAAATGTAATGATGCCTTGTTCTGGTAGAGCTTTGCACCCTGATGGTTAGCAAGTTTATTAGCTTGCCCTGGTAATAGCTGGCATTAAAAATAGCTTGCATTAGTCTAGCTTGCATGGGTAATAGCTTGCCTTGATTGGTGAGGTGGTCAAAGTGTTCTTCTTGTTCCTCTTGGTAGAATACCTCCTCCTCTTGATAGTCTCCGGTACTAGCGTCTATAAACGAATACGAGGATACAATCACCAAACAATACTTAAGTACTCTTAATTAGCCTTAGTGGCTCACACAATGATCTAGCATCACTACTTAACATTTATTACAAGATTATGCTAGGGTTTCCTTATTTAGTAATAGGAAAATAATTTCCTCTCATTGAAAATGGAGTTAGGGTTTCTCTTTAGTTTGTGAGAAAATAATTTCCTCTCATTGAATCTTCTTAAGATTTAATTTCTCTTATGAATAATATATGACCTAGGTTGACCAAAGTCAACCCCTTCATACTTATCATTTGAGACAAGGATTTAAATGAGGTTCCATACCTCCTACAATTTAATACTAACATGGTAGTGATTTAATGCCACCAAATAATTCAATATGAGGTTACATAGACCATGATCACTACCTCATATTGAATTACTTGAGAACAAGATTTAAATGAGAGGAATATCTCTCATATGATTTAACACATAGTTGTAACTAATTTAAAGGACTACTCTTGAGGTGATTTAATATTCTCAAATATCCAGGGATGATCCCATGTTTGACCAAGGTCAACACTTCACACTTAATATTTGAGAAAAGTGAGTTAAATGAGATTCATTATCTCATGTGATTTAATTAACCTTTGGAAAATTTAAATACTATTTAGATTTAAAATCTTCAAATGAGCAAGTATGAGCCTAGGAAATTAAAGGTCAATACATTACTTCATTTTATTTGAGAAAGATGTTTTAAATGAGGTGAGCACCTCATACCATTTTAATAACACCTTGCAATGGTTTAATATTATTAATTAATTTAATGTGAGTTTTAATTGACCATGGGATCTACTTCATATTAATTTGGTTGAGGCAAGATTTAAATGAGACCAAAGTATCTCATATGATTTAATAGATAGGTTTGAAATATTTAAATACTACTTATGAGAATGATTAAATATTTTCAAATAGGAGCCTATGGGTCATTAATACATGTGTTATCAATTCTCATTGAACCATTTGGAGTAATGATTTAAGTGAGAAGCTATACCTCATATAATTTAAATCTAATCATCTAAATGATTTAAAAATCTCTAAGTAACCAAGCATGAGACTTACTCGACCAAGGTCAGTACCTCTAGTTGAATTACTTAGGATCACAATTTAAATGAGAGAGAAGCCCCCATACTATTTAAATAAGTTTAGGTGTATGTGTTAAATGGACTAGAAATGATTCCATAGCCATTATTTGACTCTAGTCCATGATCATGCAAAACAACTATGCTATATTTTTGCACAAACAATTAGATTATGTTAAAAGTGATTTATTAGAGTTGGAAACAACTTAAAAATCATTTCTAGATAATTTTTAATATTTATTTGCAGTTAGAAAAGGTCCTGCCTTGTTATTTTTGTCATTTAAATTCAATTACTAATTTGGACCTGAGGCCAGTGGCATTACTTAGATAATTTCCTGAGCTTTCCAAATATATAAAATTGGTTAAATGTGGTGCAGTAGATTTCAAACTATTTAATTTTGAAGTTGGCACCAGTATTTGAATTTAGCTAAAAAGATTAAATCGAATTTGAATTTCGTGGGCCGCGCGGGAAAAGCCTACGGGCTAAACAGACTAAACGGACTGGGCCGGCCCAACTAGTGCGGACCACGCCACGGGCCGTCTGACATTGCGGGCTCCACTCGTCAGGGACTTAAATCGACCGAAACGGTACCTGGCACGTCAGCCGTTGGATCAGACAAGAATCGCACGGTGGGGCGTCGTCGTCGTCGACGGGGGAGAGGAGCTTGCTGCGCCGGCGAGGTAGGGGGTCGGAGGGCGCTGGAGGTCGCCGGCGGTCGAGGGAGAGTGTCGAGGCGTCGTTGGCAAGGGTGAATAGGCGCCTGGTACCGTGGCAGAGCTTGGGGAGGCGCGGATCGATGGCGAGGATCTGCGGGCTCCAGCGGCTCCGAGCTTCAAATTGGGGCGACTCCGGCGAGGTGGTGTTCAATTGGGTGGTCGAGGAGAGCCAGTGATGAGAGGGGAAGAGATTGGTGTGAAGGAGGTGTGCTCTGGGTGCCTCTATTTATAGATGGAGAGGTGACCGGCGGGTGCTGTGAGAGGGTGTCCATGGCGCGGCCGCTCCGGCGTGCGAAAGGGCGTGGCGAGGACAGCATCTTGTAGGCGACATCATGGCGATGCTCAAGGCGTAGCTGTTGCATCCAGGGCGTGATAGGATCGCTCGGGCGCGTGCACTTTGTACCACGGTACTCGCGGCGGTGCTCAGATGAGGACGACGGTGACAAGGCGGCGGCAGTTGATCGAGTGCGTCTACGAGGTAGAGGTGAGGGTGGTGGTTCTCGTCACAGGCCTAGGGATGCAGGGGGAGGACGACGTCGATAGGGCGCGAGATGCTCTGGCGCGCTCCAGAGCGTGGTCACCGCGTGCCTGGCACGTCCTGGCATGGTGTTGGGCGTGCTGGTGCCGGCCAATGCCGGGTAAGCTTCGAGCTAGGAATGGTACTGGCGTGTGTAGGAGAGTGAGAGCTACGTATTTGACATGGTAGGGCTGGCCAGAGAGGGGTAGAGAGGATGAGTGGCAATAGGGTGGCATGGTGCACGACATGGATGAAACCCTGATCATGGCTTCACTTTATCAGTGCAAAAAGGTCTTGGTTTGATGCAGAGGAGGTACTAGGGTGTGATGATCACAAATGGAAAGTGGTGGAGGCTAAAAACCAGAGGATAATAGCATGTGTGCCAAAATCAGAATCATGCCTGCAAGGTGCTCGACACAATGGCCGCATGAAACTTTTGGTCAAATTTTGGAAATATTTTTGGTGGATCTCATTCATATTATTAGAGAGGTAGAATGGTGGTGGTGGTGGTCAATTTGGTGAAGTTTTGCAAGATTTCAAATTGGGGGTTGATCTTCACATAGTTTCAAAGTCTCCACTTGTCAACACTATTCTGGTCAACCTGGTCAAAGTTAGCATGTGTGGTCAACATGAAAGTTGGTCACCTGGACATGGTCTTGGATGACATGGCCTTGGTTGACTAAGTTTAGTTTAAGAATTGAGAAATACAGAGGGGTAAAGTGAGGAACATTTTATAAAATGGCAATATGACCATTATCACATGTAAGTTGAATTTGAGATTTCCTTGTGTTTGATTCTTGATCCAATGATGCATTTGTGTTAGTTTATCATATTTAAGTATTACACAAGCAAGAGATCAAGTAATGGTGGCCTTTGGTGAAGATTTGCTATTTGGCATAATGTGTATGTGAGTAAAAATGGAATTATCTCACCATTTGAATTCTCTCCATTTTATTTGACTTTTCTTGACTCTAATGTGGTTCTTATTAGTTTAGCAACATTTTAAGAGCATTGAAACCAATTCAAATGGTCTTGTTCAAAGATTTGCAAATTTGGCCTTAATACATAAGAGATGAGGTGTCAAATTTTACTAAACTTGTAAATGGTTGATCTTGCTTCACTTGGACATGGGTTAGGGTCCATTTAGTGTTATATTAGGTTGAGAGATGGTTTCACATCATTTAGCCAAGGTTTAGTGTCATAGGGTAAAATTGGGTGAAATGGCTATGTGTCACATATGAATTTATAAGTTGCCTTTAAATTTTAATTTGACTTGGCTTGATTCAAATGGTGTTGTGGATGGTTGAAATGATATATGGAGGTGATCCAACCATTCACAACAAGTCCTAGGGTCAATTTTCTTAAATTCACAACTTTGTTATTTTACTCTCATATGCCTCTATGGCATTTTTAGTTTCTTTTTATTTTCTTTGGTTTTAATTTGAAAATGATTTAAGAGGTACTATATAAAGTGTATCTAGCTTTTCCAATCCTCTAAATAAAGTGGAAAGGTCTAGGGTAAAAATCTATAATTATAGCCATAGGCACATATGCCTTTTTCTCTTTTAATTTCCTTTTATTTTATTTTAATTATGATGGTGAGAAGAGGGGGTGAGGTTTTAGGGTTTAAGATTATTTCAAATACTAGTAACAAGCAATCATGGCAAATAGCACAAGAGTTAAGCAATATTATTATGTACCAAACTTAATTTAATAAAAGTTTTTGTTGGTTCCAAAATTTGGAACTAGGGGAATTTATTTATTTTGTTTTGAATTTCTGGGATGTTACAAACCCTTCCCCCTTAAACAAATCTCGTCCCGAGATTTTAAGAAAAGTTAGGTTCCTAAGAGAGATTGGGCATTTTGATTAACAGGTAGACATACTTGTCAGGGTCTGGGGTGCTTCCTGAGCTTCTGTGGCAGTCATGTGGTAGAAACGGCCGTTGTTGTTATTCTGGTTCCTTCTACCTGCGAAGCGGCGCTGTTGCTGGGCAGGTGTAGCGGTGTTGGTAGCGATCTTGGCAAGCTTCTTGGGGCATTCCTTGGAGTAGTGGCCCACAACTCCACATTCATAGCAGTTTATAGTTGACTTGTCCTTCGGGGTGACGGGGATGGCATTGCTTCCAGTCCTCGGGCCAGTGTTGGTATTGATGTTGGTCCCATTGTTGTGGTTGCTGTTGTGGTTGTTGTTGTTGTGGTGGCTGTTGTTGTTGTTGTTGCCTCCGGGCTTCGGGGGTCCTCCGTTGTTGTTGCTGTAGTTGGGGCGATAAGTCTGAGCAGGTGTCCTGTTGTTTCTGGGGGTGAATCCTCCAGAGGAGTTATTGCGGTGCTTCTGGGTATGGTGGGATCCACTCTGGTTCATCATTCTGCGCTTGCGGTTCTCATTGGCCTGATGCAGCTTTCCTTCCATCTGTATGGCTGAGTCCACGAGGGCTTCGAGGTCAGTGAACGGAATATTCACTAACACCGTTTGCATCTCGTCGTGCAGTCCGTTCAGGAATCTTTCCTCTCTTTTCATTTGTGTCGGTCTTGTCTGGGGCGTACCTTGACAGAGTGAGAAACCTGTCGCGGTATTCCACCACGGACATTCTTCCTTGCTTGAGTTCACGGAACTCGTCTCTCATTTTCTTGATTAGTCCTTGGGGCACATGGTACTTGCTGAACTTCAGCTTGAAGTCTTCCCATGTCATCATCTGTCCTGCATTCATTGCACGGGCACTAGTCCACCAGGCTCTTGCAGGTCCTGACAGGTAGTGGGTGGCAAACAGTACTTTTTCTGCGGCTTCAACTCCCGCAACTTCAAGGTTGTTCTCTATTGTCTGAAGCCAGTCATCAGCATCCAAGGGTTCTTCGGTTTTGCTGAACATTGGAGGGTTGGTGTTCTGGAAATTCTTCAGCTTTGAACCAGGGTGATCGGGGTTTCCATGGCCTTGATTGTTCAGAGCTATCTGTTGCAGTGCAGCAAGGTTTGCTTGGCGTTCAGCTCTTTCGGCTTCCCGGTCTGCCATCATCGTCTGTAGTAGTTGTCTCATGGCATCCTGGGTGGCGTTGCGGTTTGGTGGGGCCATCTGATCATGTAGATATATCATGAGGTAAGAGGGAATTTTCTATGGCTTATTTTGGGTTAGGTTTAAACTTAACACTTGAAATATTTTTGTGATGAACATAGCACACACTTTATTTATTCACAACCAACATTACACACTCTAAGTTAAAGCATTAAGGGTTTTAAGAACCCTTCTTCCACAAACTACGATACATGGTGTGGGATACAACTCACAACTACGTAAGTGAAGCTAGTGCAACTATTCTTCATTGTCTTCATCCACATCGATGGGAATGATCCCATCCTCCGCAGACTCCAGAAACTCGTAGTCTTCCTCATCGGTGAATTCATCATCCTCAAAGTCATTGTCATCACTCAGAAAGTCATCGCCTCCTTGGATGTCTTCTCCATCCTCCTCCATCTCCTGGATCTGGTCCTGCTGGGTCCGGACAGTCACCTCCAAGGTGCGAATCTTCTCGCGAAGACGGGTGATAGTAGCGACATTCTTGGCGCGCTGCAGGCGGAGTGACCGGCGGTCCTTGGCGAGTAGCCTGATGGCGTCGGCATGATGAGCCAAAGCCATCTGGGCACGGTGGGCATGGACACGTGTCAGCTCCAGGTCCTTCCGGGTCTCATGAAGCATAAAGTCCAAATGCTGCACATGAATCTTGAGCACCGGGTGCGAAGAGAGTGCCATGGGTTCTCCCATGGTGTCGTGCCTCGCGAAGTGGGCGAAGCGGCTTGATGTTCTGTCCGCACACCCGAGCAAGTCCCTCCTGAAGGGCGTGAGCAAGACCGTCCACCCAGCTGTAGGCCTTGAAGGAGAAAAGGATCCTCTCCGAGATGGGAGGCTCCGGGCTTCCCCTCAAGTAAGCGGTGATCATCCACTGCTGTTCACCAGCGGGGGTGTTGTGGATCCGGACTCCGTGGAACTGGGGAGGTGGGCGTTCGAGCTTCTCGGACACCAGGTACAAGTCGCGCTCAAACACCAGACTTCCTCCGTTTTCCAGATCGTAGGTCTCCGTCTGGACGTAGGGCTCCATCTGAAAGTGAAATGGATAAGTAAGTTAGAGATGTGAACAAGTGTGGCAAAATTTTAATGGATTTATAAGGAGGTGCATGGCTTATTATTTTTAAGAAGATCTGGTAGAGAAGAAATGAATAAGTTTTTCACAAATACTCACTTCATTTGTTTTAGAAACTTAAAATTTTCCGAACGTCCATTCTAACTAGGGTCTCCTAAGGTCAAACAATGGCTCTGATACCAACTTGTCAACACCCGGATTTTTAATTCCAGATGCCTATTATGCCGTACATCGCAATCCCAGGAATATTGTTGTTGCGAGACATAATAGTTGAATATCATAGAGTCATCATTTATTACAACACATAAGCGTCTTACAAAGATGGATCACATGATCCAATATTACAATAGTAGTTGATCTATTGATCAACGAACATCACAAAAAGCGGAAGCGAAGTAGTAACAGACTATCTAGTCCACAGGCCAACACTTGACGTCAGGAGCGGTCCTAGTTGTCGTAGACGTCCTGCTGTCCATCTTCCTCGTACTGCTGTTCACCTTCATAGTCTGGCCATTTGAATAGCCAGGGACAAAGCCATGAGTACTTTTAAAGTACTCGCAAACTAATACTAGTGTAAGCATTATCAATTGTGGTAAGGGGATACTAAGCTCTAGGTTTATTTGCATAAAGCCAAGTTTATTTCATAAACATTTAGTAAAGATGCTTGAATCACTAGACTAACTCAGGTGGGAACATTAGTGTCATTCCCACAACTCTGTTGTGATTCAATTCAAAGTCACCATTCACCTTTCAATTTCCAGTCACCAGTCATATGTCACCTTTTTGAAAATGGTCTGATGACGGAACAGTATGGCCTTTCCAATCGTCTGTAACCGTGGACACGGCTATTCGAATAGTTCTACACTCTGCAGAGGTCGTACACTTGTGCCACAATATTTGCAATAATCCGTCAGGGTTAACTGGCCCTGATTTATCATACTCCGTATGCGGACTACCAACCATAACCTTTCACTTATATACTCTAGTATAGGCACCTCTCCCCATGAGCTTGGCCTCCCAGTGAAGACACACCGTCAGCCTGGGAACTGCACAGGGCTTGGGCCGGACAGTTCACCTCAATCACGTCATTTCACATCAATTCACTTTCAACGGAGGCAGCCTCGGCATAACCCCTATGACGCTTGTTTAGAGGAAACCCATACTAGAACACATAAATTTCTAGTTAAGCCCTTACCCATGTTGGGTATTGTGGGGGTACTTTCAAAATTGGAATGGTATCGCATTCGAACACAACCATCAGTTTGATATCAAAAATCACTATCTTCTCTTGGTCATATTCACCTTCAAAATCATTCAATGGAATGAACCATCATTCCAAGGTTTCAACTTCATTTCAAAGTCACATGTTCCCATCGAAAGTAGTCCAATTTTTTATTGATTAGCACAAGCAACTAGTCATGAGGGGTGCTATCTAGCTTTCATAGCTCTAGACTACATTTGATGGTCTTGTTCTACTCTAGAACAAGTGAATCATGAATCAAAAAAGTAAACTTTGATAAACCAAAATCATTAAAGCTTGTAAAGTAAAACTTGGGATAGGTTCATAAAGTAAAATGTAATGATGCCTTGTTCTGGTAGAGCTTTGCACCCTGATGGTTAGCAAGTTTATTAGCTTGCCCTGGTAATAGCTGGCATTAAAAATAGCTTGCATTAGTCTAGCTTGCATGGGTAATAGCTTGCCTTGATTGCTGAGGTGGTCAAAGTGTTCTTCTTCTTCCTCTTGGTAGAATACCTCCTCCTCTTGATAGTCTCCGGTACTAGCGTCTATAAACGAATACGAGGATACAATCACCAAACAATACTTAAGTACTCTTAATTAGCCTTAGTGGCTCACACAATGATCTAGCATCACTACTTAACATTTATTACAAGATTATGCTAGGGTTTCCTTATTTAGTAATAGGAAAATAATTTCCTCTCATTGAAAATGGAGTTAGGGTTTCTCTTTAGTTTGTGAGAAAATAATTTCCTCTCATTGAATCTTCTTAAGATTTAATTTCTCTTATGAATAATATATGACCTAGGTTGACCAAAGTCAACCCCTTCATACTTATCATTTGAGACAAGGATTTAAATGAGGTTCCATACCTCCTACAATTTAATACTAACATGGTAGTGATTTAATGCCACCAAATAATTCAATATGAGGTTACATAGACCATGATCACTACCTCATATTGAATTACTTGAGAACAAGATTTAAATGAGAGGAATATCTCTCATATGATTTAACACATAGTTGTAACTAATTTAAAGGACTACTCTTGAGGTGATTTAATATTCTCAAATATCCAGGGATGATCCCATGTTTGACCAAGGTCAACACTTCACACTTAATATTTGAGAAAAGTGAGTTAAATGAGATTCATTATCTCATGTGATTTAATTAACCTTTGGAAAATTTAAATACTATTTAGATTTAAAATCTTCAAATGAGCAAGTATGAGCCTAGGAAATTAAAGGTCAATACATTACTTCATTTTATTTGAGAAAGATGTTTTAAATGAGGTGAGCACCGCATACCATTTTAATAACACCTTGCAATGGTTTAATATTATTAATTAATTTAATGTGAGTTTTAATTGACCATGGGATCTACTTCATATTAATTTGGTTGAGGCAAGATTTAAATGAGACCAAAGTATCTCATATGATTTAATAGATAGGTTTGAAATATTTAAATACTACTTATGAGAATGATTAAATATTTTCAAATAGGAGCCTATGGGTCATTAATACATGTGTTATCAATTCTCAATGAACCATTTGGAGTAATGATTTAAGTGAGAAGCTATACCTCATATAATTTAAATCTAATCATCTAAATGATTTAAAAATCTCTAAGTAACCAAGAATGAGACTTACTCGACCAAGGTCAGTACCTCTAGTTGAATTACTTAGGATCACAATTTAAATGAGAGAGAAGCCCCCATACTATTTAAATAAGTTTAGGTGTATGTGTTAAATGGACTAGAAATGATTCCATAGCCATTATTTGACTCTAGTCCATGATCATGCAAAACAACTATGCTATATTTTTGCATAAACAATTAGATTATGTTAAAAGTGATTTATTAGAGTTGGAAACAACTTAAAAATCATTTCTAGATAATTTTTAATATTTATTTGCAGTTAGAAAAGGTCCTGCCTTGTTATTTTTGTCATTTAAATTCAATTACTAATTTGGACCTGAGGCCAGTGGCATTACTTAGATAATTTCCTGAGCTTTCCAAATATATAAAATTGGTTAAATGTGGTGCAGTAGATTTCAAACTATTTAATTTTGAAGTTGGCACCAGTATTTGAATTTAGCTAAAAAGATTAAATCGAATTTGAATTTCGTGGGCCGCGCGGGAAAAGCCTACGGGCTAAACAGACTAAACGGACTGGGCCGGCCCAACTAGTGCGGACCACGCCGCGGGCCGTCTGACATTGCGGGCTCCACTCGTCAGGGACTTAAATCGACCGAAACGGTACCTGGCACGTCAGCCGTTGGATCAGACAAGAATCGCACGGTGGGGCGTCGTCGTCGTCGACGGGGGAGAGGAGCTTGCTGCGCCGGCGAGGTAGGGGGTCGGAGGGCGCTGGAGTTCGCCGGCGGTCGAGGGAGAGTGTCGAGGCGTCGTTGGCGAGGGTGAATAGACGCCTGGTACCGTGGCGGAGCTTGGGGAGGCGCGGATCGATGGCGAGGATCTGCGGGCTCCGGCGGCTCCGAGCTTCAAATTGGGGCGACTCCGGCGAGGTGGTGTTCAATTGGGTGGTCGAGGAGAGCCAGTGATGAGAGGGGAAGAGATTGGTGTGAAGGAGGTGTGCTCTGGGTGCCTCTATTTATAGATGGAGAGGTGACCGGCAGGTGCTGTGAGAGGGTGTCCATGGCGCGGCCGCTCCGGCGTGCGAAAGGGCGTGGCGAGGACAGCATCTTGTAGGCGACATCATGGCGATGCTCAAGGCGTAGCTGTTGCGTCCAGGGCGTGATAGGATCGCTCGGGCGCGTGCACTTTGTACCACGGTACTCGCGGCGGTGCTCAGATGAGGACGACGGTGACAAGGCGGCGGCAGTTGATCGAGTGCGTCTACGAGGTAGAGGTGAGGGTGGCGGTTCTCGTCACAGGCCTAGGGATGCAGGGGGAGGACGACGTCGATAGGGCGCGAGATGCTCTGGCGCGCTCCAGAGCGCGGTCACCGCGTGCCTGGCACGTCCTGGCATGGTGCTGGGCGTGCTGGTGCTGGCCAATGCTGGGTAAGCTTCGAGCTAGGAATGGTACTGGCGTGTGTAGGAGAGTGAGAGCTACCTATTTGACATGGTAGGGCTGGCCAGATAGGGGTAGAGAGGATGAGTGGCAATGGGGTGGCATGGTGCACGGCATGGATGAAACCCTGATCATGGCTTCACTTTATCAGTGCAAAAGGTCTTGGTTTGATGCAGAGGAGGTACTAGGGTGTGATGATCACAAATGGAAAGTGGTGTAGGCTAAAAACCAGAGGATAATAGCATGTGTGCCAAAATCAAAATCATGCCTGCAAGGTGCTCGACACAATGGCCGCATGAAACTTTTGGTCAAATTTTGGAAATATTTTTGGTGGATCTCATTCATATTATTAGAGAGGTAGAATGGTGGTGGTGGTGGTCAATTTGGTGAAGTTTTGCAAGATTTCAAATTGGGGGTTGATCTTCACATAGTTTCAAAGTCTCCACTTGTCAACACTATTCTGGTCAACCTGGTCAAAGTTAGCATGTGTGGTCAACATGAAAGTTGGTCACCTGGACATGGTATTGGATGAAATGGCCTTGGTTGACTAAGTTTAGTTTAAGAATTGAAAAATACAGAGGGGTAAAGTGAGGAACATTTTATAAAATGGCAATATGACCATTATCACATGTAAGTTGAATTTGAGATTTCCTTGTGTTTGATTCTTGATCCAATGATGCATTTGTGTTAGTTTATCATATTTAAGTATTACACAAGCAAGAGATCAAGTAATGGTGGCCTTTGGTGAAGATTTGCTATTTGGCATAATGTGTATGTGAGTAAAAATGGAATTATCTCACCATTTGAATTCTCTCCATTTGATTTGACTTTTCTTGACTCTAATGTGGTTCTTATTAGTTTAGCAACATTTTAAGAGCATTGAAACCAATTCAAATGGTCTTGTTCAAAGATTTGCAAATTTGGCCTTAATACATAAGAGATGAGGTGTCAAATTTTACTAAACTTGTAAATGGTTGATCTTGCTTCACTTGGACATGGGTTAGGGTCCATTTAGTGTTATATTAGGTTGAGAGATGGTTTCACATCATTTAGCCAAGGTTTAGTGTCATAGGGTAAAATTGGGTGAAATGGCTATGTGTCACATATGACTTTATAAGTTGCCTTTAAATTTTAATTTGACTTGGCTTGATTCAAATGGTGTTGTGGATGGTTGAAATGATATATGGAGGTGATCCAACCATTCACAACAAGTCCTAGGGTCAATTTTCTTAAATTCACAACTTTGTTATTTTACTCTCATATGCCTCTATGGCATTTTTAGTTTCTTTTTATTTTCTTTGGTTTTAATTTGAAAATGATTTAAGAGGTACTATATAAAGTGTATCTAGCTTTTCCAATCCTCTAAATAAAGTGGAAAGGTCTAGGGTAAAAATTTATAATTATAGCCATAGGCACATATGCCTTTTTCTCTTTTAATTTCCTTTTATTTTATTTTAATTATGATGGTGAGAAGAGGGGGTGAGGTTTTAGGGTTTAAGATTATTTCAAATACTAGTAACAAGCAATCATGGCAAATAGCACAAGAGTTAAGCAATATTATTATGTACCAAACTTAATTTAATAAAAGTTTTTGTTGGTTCCAAAATTTGGAACTAGGGGAATTTATTTATTTTGTTTTGAATTTCTGGGATGTTACATGGACCCCCGCGCACGACGTGGTCCCGGTCTCCCTCCTCCGTGAACTCCAAGATGAACTTGCGCTGCCCCTCCCCGGCCTCCAACGGGTTTGCCTCCATCTGCCCTCTGATCTTCCATACTCTCTTCATGTGCTCAATGACCTGCTGCGAGTTTGCGAGCAGGGCGGACAAGAACAGTCCGACCGCCAAGAACCGAGCTCGCATCGCCTGACGGGCTCCAGACATGTTGATGACGATGATGTTCTTGGCTCCTGAGCTTGAGCCAGCAATCTCCTTCCCTGCACGCTTACGGAAGCCGGCATCCCGCTCCGTTGGGCGCATGCTACGCCCACTCTCCTCCGATGCGCTCTTGTTGCCTTCGCTCGCCATCAGGCAAACCCACAAACACCTTCCGCTCACACGTGGTGGTATGATGCAGAGTTTAGTGCTAGATTGTGAATTTCTCTTCTCCAATCTGGCTCTTGATATAGGCACATCACAGAGCTCCATACCTTGCCTGTTACTCCTCAAATTAAGGCCAGTAAATGGTAGCAATTGCTCATCCACGACCTCCGCCGTTTGCAGCAATTCCTCCGCCTCATCACTCTGGCTCTTTACAGCGGAAATTGGATCTTCCGATTTTGATAGTGGCCCTGGATCCGGCGGCTCTTTATGCTCGTCATCAATCAGGCTCCTCAATCGCATTCTTACTTCTCCTAAACGTCTGCATAGGTTCATGGATGTTTGGACGGATTCTCTGGCTTGGGCTTTGATTTGGTTCATGGTTGGGAAATCTAATTGGATTGGATTGCTGGGCACATCTTGATTAGTGCTAGCATCGTGGGAAATCACTGGTTTACGGGTTTCTGGGTATCGATTGTGGAGGTGGATTGGGATTGGGGCGGAATCGCCTTCGCGGGAGCTCGGGAGGAGAAGCGACCGCCCCATTAGTTACTCCTTTTTTCGATCCTTAGCTAGTAGCCCCTGTATTCTGTGCAGTTATTTCCGGAACTAGGCCAGTACTACCCCCGGAGCGACTTTTCAGAGCAGTTTTGACCCAATTTCATCAACTTTTGACACCCCACTTTGACCTAACTTTTGATAACTTTACGGAACCCGTTTGACTTCAAATTTTGACCATAATCTCACACCACTTTGACTCCAATTTTGACAATTTGTCCAAACCCGTTTGTCTCCAAAATTTTGACAACTTCGACCGCTCGTTTTGACCCAAATTTCCGGGCATTGACTTTTGTGTTCGGATTTCATTGTGGATTGCATCGGTTGTCTATTTCGCTTCCGCGCCTACATCAGCACCGCGACGACACTGTTGGCACCCCGGATTCCAGCACTACTTCGACACCATCATCGACACCACTTCCATCATCGCAAGTTCGTGTGCTTGACACCGCCTAACATCAATAGGTATAACTTGCCTCACCACTTGTAGCCCCGTTTCTTTCTTTGTGTACCTATCCCATTGAGAGTAGTTTTTCGAGTGTTGCGAAGCATTGCACAAGTGTCACGATCGCGAGAGGGTGTGTGTGCGTTGTGTTGAGCAAACCTCCGAAGCAAGCTCGGTGAGAAAGATACGCAAAAGAAGAAAAAGTGTGACATAGAGAAAAATAAAGCTTCTAAGCATAGAAAAAAGTGAAAAAAAGGAAAAGAAAAGAAATACAAAAAGAGTGTGTGTGCCACCGATACAAAGAAGTCCAAAGCTATTCATCAAAAAGAGAGAAAAGAGAAGAGTGACATCTTGTGAAAATCTAGTTGCTTCTCTCATATGCAACCAAGCTACGGTCTCTCTTGTGTTGGTGTGACAACAAGCTAATAGTCTTCGTTAGGACCATCTTTGTTACTTGCTCACTTCCTTGGTCACGCTAACCCCATTGTTATCCTTGTGTGGGTTTTCGTGTTTCCTTGACATAGATCACCACTTTTGACATTTGACTTTGGATCTTACCCACATTTGACAATAGACATTTTCTTTGGTTCTTTTCGTTTGCTATCCACTTCCGCACCCACCACCATATAGAGTTCTTAGTCTTTTGTGTGTGCTTTGAGTGTGTGTAGTTAACCCCGGTACAATTTGACTTTGCTCTTGACTTGAACCACTTTTCTGATACTTTCTTGAGAGGTGGGATACTTGTGTAGTTTTCCTTCCACCACATACATATACACCCTTCCTAGTGAGGCCTATAAAATATGAACCCACAAGAACAAGCCAAGATGCAAGCATACTATGCCAAGTTAGATGCTCGAGTAGCCATATAACCACCCAAGACAAAGCCGAGTGCAAATCCTACTTCAAACACCTTGAGAGCAAGAGTGACACACCACATGAGTTGAGTGAAGACGCTTTGATTTCTAAAAATTTAACATCTACTCCTCTTGTGTTGACTTCATCTTTGCTAGGTTGCTCGGACATTGACGACATCATTGCCATGGAGATGAGGGACTCCACTATATGTGAGCTTGAGTGCCTCCACTTCGAGAGGATGAGTGATACACCAAGTGAGATGACAGTGGTAGTTGATAGCTCATGTGAGGCCATTTTCAATTCTAACATCTTACCCTCTACCTCTAGTGTGTTTCCTTGTGTCTCATTAGGTTCCATGGATGACGAGACACCGCTCACGGTGAAGAAGATGTACATGGTGCATGAAGATGATGATATCACACCATGCTTGCTTGAAGATGAACATTGATGCCACAAGGAGCCTACCACTTCCACAACACCTACTTCAAATGAGTCGGACTAAAAAGGTAACAATATAGGTGTTGATGATGCCATGATCCCACTAGTGGACATGATGATTTGTGAGTGCATGCATGATGATTATGAGGATGATGATACAATTGCTATGTCATATGCTTCGTTCATTCCCCCATGTGATGCTTTGCTTGATAACATTGTTGATCATGTGGAAGTAGTTTCTTGTGATAATTTGACCATGCCATGCAATACTCTCCCATTAATGCAACCAAAATATTGAATACTTGCTCTTTCCAATGCTTGGTTTGCAATAATGTTAATATGCTTGTAAATGAGATTGCCTCGATAGCTCTATCAAATTTTGGAGACTTTGTCTATGTCCATGATGAGCATGTTCATGTGTTTACTCCGCATATTCACCACATATACTATGATAAATTGCTTAATGCTAATGGTGATGTGCAAAAGAAATGGACCATCATGATGGATGATGTGTCGATATACCATGCACACACTTTCTTTGCTTTGCCTATTGTGTGTGTAGGTACAAGAATGCCATTGTCAACCTCGATTGAGCACGAGTTGACAAAGAGAGCTCTTGAGAGCATAATACAAGTGAGTTCAAGATCGAACCCGGCTCTAATACCTTTTTCATGCTTTCCATTGGACATGTTGAACAATTTCTGTTTCTTGTTGTTCATTTGCAAGCATGTTGACGAGTTTATTACCATTGGTGTTGCCTCAAACAAGTTGAACAATTTCTCTTTCATTTGGTTTGTTGGCACGCACGGTTGTGCAATTTTTTTCTTGGTGAACTTTTTGGATGATATGTTTTGTGTTGCAACAAATATGAGGACCAATTTCTCTTTCCGATGGTTTGTTTGCACACATGATGATTGTAAAATGAGTTGCTTGCATATTGACCTTGCACATGCATTATTCTTCATATATTTGTATTGTGCTAATGGTGTTGTGAACATGAATGGACATGTCGTTGATGATATGCTCCTCTATCACGCACACACATACTTTGCTTGGTCTTTATCTCGTGAAGGTACAAATACATACTTGTGGATGACCTACAAAGAGTGGTTTCGGCCACACACATCTACTACACAAGACCTCTCCATGAGAGCACACCGACATTATGCTAAGGTGACTTCCTTCTACTCAAGGCCCATTGCTAAACCCGTGGAACATTGGCTACGCTTTGAGTGTTGCTTTGATTTTATTGTGCCGTTGATAGGATTCATGGCAAGTGAATGGACATTCAAGCATGGTTGTCATCTACCTCCTATACAAGTTCATGAAGAGCCATCGTCGAGGACGACTCTTTTTCAAGTGGGGGGAGATGATATGGGGCAACTTTCGGTCTTCACCGCATCATGTGCTTCATCGCCAACATGTCACACAAAGGTGAATCTTCTCCTTTACGCGTGCCTACAATCGCCTATTTGGAACGATATACTACTACATACTCCATCAAATCTTGATGATAGGAACTCGAAGACAGGTACAGAGAAAAGGGAGGATGGCATGGAGACCCGAGGACGCAAGGCCGATGTCATGGAAGCATGGAAGAGAAGAAGGAAGAGGATTTGGACGCTCCAGACCGGTACTACCGCCCATCAAATCCGGTACTACCGCCGACGCAAATCCGATATCATAGAAGCATGGAAGAGAAGGAAGAAAAGGAGTTGTGCACTCCAGGACGGTACTTCCGCCCCTCATGGCCGGAACTACCGCCCGCCAAGGCCGGTACTACCGCCCTCACCGACCGGTACTACCGGGTGGTCGGAACTTCCACGCCCAAGGACCGGAACTTCCACCTACCCCCACCTTCATGAGAGAGAGATGTTTAGATGAACTTGGCTTATGCCTCTATTATCCCTTTGTGGATTAGGGAAAGCCCCTCCTTAGATTTCCAATCTATTGTATAACTCGATCTCCTTATCGAATCCTTGTGATCTCTTTGGTGACTTCTATCAATTGTTGGTCTTTTGCTTGCACTTCTACCTTTGGGTCTTTTGCTTGCACTTCTACCAACCTTGATCTTTTCACCCTTCTAGATCTCTTGGATTTTATCCGCCGATCTTTCTCTCAGGACTTCTACCTTTGTGTCTTTTCCTTGAGAGCTTCTATCGGGGAGGTGGTTCGGGCCTTCGAGAACAAACCGGATTGTATCGGGTTATTTGTGTGTGTTTTCATCGTGTTCTTGTGTTCATCCCTCACCCCCTCGTGTCTTGGTCGAATTCGTGAGATCGGGCAACCCACATGGGCTCAGCCCGCATCATAGCAAGACCAAAATACTAATCCTAGTGTTGATCGTAGGACACAACACCCTTGTAAACACACACAGTGGAGATAAATGGGGCAATTGCAACTCTGAAAATTAGCTCAGAGATGAAGTACGTCGGAGTATATGCTCGTGTTGCAATGCACAAGAGAGACACACGAGTCGAGCACCTCCTCGAGTGCCATGGCAACACGAGCCTATGCATGGCTACAAGTACTCACACATAGCATCGGGGTCTACTCCCATCGGGATCGATTGTCGGGGGGATGGCCCCCGGTAGGCCAAAGGCATGGCAAAGAAGCCATGCTTCTATCTTAAAGATGCCGGATTGTAGATCAATCCGGATGGTTTTAACGAGTTTGGTAGGAGCCAAGTTCTAACCTACCGGTATCCCAGGAGGGATATACCGGAACCCAGGTAACAGAGGAGATACCAGAGTGCCGGAAGGTTTACACTGAAGCCTGTCGGCACGCTAGTCAAAGATTCTCTCAGGAGCTAGAGGTCAAAGATGAGCGAAGCACTTCAGCTTTAATCGAAGCCATGACGCCAAAAGCAGATGATGACGTAAAAGGTACCGGAGGATGTCACTCCTCCTAATTAAAGACATACCGGTGTCACCGGTAGCCAAAGTGGCTTTGTAAAGTAGTTTGTCTAGTCAAAGATGCCATTAGGGTTTATTAGGGTTTCTTCCCCTGTAAGCCACCCTCTGATACGTCCAAAACGTATCTACTTTCCCGAACACTTTTGCTATTGTTTTGCCTCTAATTTGTGTATTTTGGATACAACTAACACGGACTAACGCTGTTTTCAGCAGAATTGCTCTGGTGTCTCGTTTTTGTGCAGAAATCCAACTTTCAGGAAAAACCTCGGAATTTATACAGAAGGCCCTATTTTCCCAGAATATTGGCGGAGCCAGAAGGGCAAGCCAGGTGGGGGCACGAGGGCCCCACACACTAGGCCGGCGCGGCCCAGGAGGGGCCCGCGCGGCCCTAGTGTGTGGCGGCCTCGGCTGGCCCCCGACGCCCTCCTTCGGACTACTTATCGCCCTCGACCTAAAAACGCACGGAGAGAAGTCGAAGTCGCCAGAAACCCTCCAGAGAGCCGCCACATCGCGAAACTCCGTCTCGGGAGCCAGAAGTCTCCGTTCTGGCACTCCACCGGGACGGGGAATTGGAGGAGATCTTCACCGCCATCACCACCAACGCCTCTCCATCGACCAGCCATGTTTCCCCCATCCATGTGTGAGTAATTCCCCCGCTGTAGGCTGAAGGGGATGGTAGGGATTGGATGAGATTGGTCATGTAATAGTCATAAGATTGTTAGGGCATAGTGCCTAGTATCCGTAGATGTCACTTTTATGATATTGTTGCAACTTGTTATGCTTAATGCTTGTCACTAGGGCCCGAGTGCCATGATCTCAGATCTGAACATGTTATTGATTCATGAAGATATTCATTGTTTATGATCTTACCTGCAAGTTGTATACACACGTCGCTGTCCGGAACCAATGGCCCCGAAGTGACAGAAATCGGGACAACCGGAGGGAATGGTAGTGATGTGAGGATCACATGTGTTCACGGAGTGTTAATGCTTTGCTCCGGTACTCTATTAAAAGGAGTACCTTAATTTCCAAAAGAGTTTCCCTAGAGGCCCGGCTGCCACCGGCTGGTAGGACAAAAGATGTTGTGCAAGTTTCTCATTGCGAGCACGTACGACTATATATGGAACACATGCCTATTGATTGATTAGTACTTGGATACCGTTTTATTATTATCTGCAAATGCCCCTGCTTTGGTTGTTATATGAGTTTCTCTCATCCATGCAACGCCCGTTAATCCGTCCCTGTGCCTACAGTATTTTAATCCTGCTGTTTACTATAATCACTACTGCTGTCTTTATTTCACCGCTGCTGTTATTTCACTATTCCTACTGCTATAAAACTGTTACTACTGATAAACTCTTGCGAGCAAGTCTGTTTCCAGGTGCAGCTGAATTGACAACTCATTTGTTAAGGCTTACAAGTATTCTTTGTCTCCCCTTGTGTCGAATCAATAAATTGGGTAATACTTCCCTCGAAGACTGTTGCGATCCCCTATACTTGTGGGTCATCAAGACTATTTTCTGGCGCCGTTGCCGGGGAGCATAGCTTTATTTGGAAGTTCACTTGGATTGATATTGTTCGCTGCAAAGTCTCCATCATGGGTAAACCTCGCGATACTAAGATCGCCATATTACCATCCACTACAAGAAAAGGTACAACTCTTAGTACCTCTGCTGCTCTTGATTCACCATCTGTGATAAGTAAACTTGTTTCACCACCACAAGCTTCAAATGCTGGTACTTCTGCTGAATCTGAAAATTCCTCTTATAATTGTGATGATGCTTCTGCTGTGCTTGATAATGATGGTTCGTTAGGATCTTTTCTAGATGCTACAATTGCTAGGTCTAGGCAAATTGAAAATACTGAAACTCCTAATGAAAATGCTGCTACACCTGTTAATTGACCTGAGTCTGTTGAATATTCTAGTGATGATCTTGATGAAGATTATGTGGAACTTGATGATGATTTTATTGAAAAATGCAATGCTACTACTGATGCAAGAAAAATTAAAAAGTTGCTTGCAGAACATGCTGTTAGATATAAACTGTCTCCTGATCCTAAATTTGCCACATCTCCTATAAACATTAAGGATAAAGATTATGATTTTTCTCTTGATCTATCTCATATAGCCATTTTTGAGAAAACACCCTTTTGTGGTACTGAAAAAGAAAGTGATGTTGAACACATGATTGAGTTATCTACTCTGAGTAGCTTGTTTTGTGATGATGTCAAGATGCGTACTTATTTTGTCGCTAAAATTTTTCCTTTCTCATTAAAGGATGATGCTAAAACTTGGTATAATAATTTGCCTCCTGGTTCTATTAGAAGTCCAATTGACTTGCGTGATGTTTTCTTTCAAAAATACTTTCCTGCTAGCGCTCAACATATTGCTTTGCAGAGAATTTATAATTTTGACCAGGAAGATGGAGAGAAATTGCCTGAGGCTTGGGCGAGATTTTGCTCTCTTATTAGAGCTCGGCCTGATCATGATTTGGAAAAGCATGATTTACTTGATATATTTTATAGTGGACTAACCATTGAGTCTAGGGCATACCTGGATAGTTGTGCTGGTTGTGTTTTCAGGAAAAGAACTCCAGACGATGCTGAAGAATTATTGGCTAAAATAGGCCGGAATCATGATGATTGGTCTACACCTGAACCAACCCCGACACCGATATTGAAGAAGAGGGGTATGATTAAATTAAATGATGAAGATATGAGGGAAGCCAAGAAGTCTCTTAAAGAGAAGGGTATTAAACCTGAAGATGTGAAGAATTTACCTCCTATAGAAGATTTATGTAAGATAACTCCCCCTTCATCCATGATTGAGGTACACTCTCTTCAACGCTTTACTAGGGAAGATATTCCGTATTCAAAACCTCCTGCTCAATGCTTAGATGAGGTTGATAATTATATTGTTAAGCAAGAAAACTTTAATATGAGAGTAGAGAATCATTTAATGGAAAATTCTCGAGCTATTAGTGAATTGCATGATATTGTGGAGAGAACCTCCAATGATGTTAAGATACTTGTTAAACATTTTCATATGGTTCAAACTCAAATTGATCAACTCACTAAAGTGCAAAATGACTTGTTGGGAAATAATTCTAAAGAAAAACATGCTTATGAAGTAACAACTAGAGGTGGTGTTTCTACCCAGGATCCTCTATATCCTGAAGGGCATCCCAAAAGAGTTGAACAAGATTCTCAACTAACTAAAACTAGTGCTCCATCTAAGAAAAAGAAAAAGAAACATAAGAATGTTGTAGAATCCTCTGAACCTGTTAATGATCCTAATAGTATTTCTATTTCTGATGCTGAAACTGAAAGTGGTAATGAACATGATAAAGATAATGATAAGGATGATACTCCTGGTAAAGAAGAGGTTGAAGAAGAACCTGAAAAGCATGCTAAAAATAAAAAGTACACTAAAGAAGATTTTATTGCTGAGAAACATGGTAATGAAAGAGAACCTTGGGTTCAAAAGCCAATGCCTTTTCCTGCTAAGAAACTAAAATCAAAGGAGGAGGAACATTATAATAAATTTTGTGATTGGATGAAACCTTTATTTTTGCAAATCCATTTGACTGATGCTATTAAATTGCCTCCTTATTCAAAGTATATGAAAGATATTGTCTCTAACAAAAGGAAAATTCCCAATGAGGAGATTTCCACTATGCTCGCTAATTACTCCTTCAGTGGTAAGGTTCCAAAGAATCTTGGAGACCCAGGTATACCGACTATTCCTTGTTCCGTCAAGAATAATTATGTTAGAACTGCTCTATGTGATTTGGGAGCAGGAGTTAGTGTAATGCCCTTTTCTCTTTATAAGAGACTTGATTTAGATAAGTTGATACCAACTGATATATCTTTGCAAATGGCTGATAAATCTACTGCTATTCCTGTTGGTGTATGTGAAAATGTTCCTGTTCAAGTTACTCAACATTGCTTGATATTAACTGATTTTGTTGTGTTGGAAATGCCTGAAGATGATAATATGTCCATTATTCTTGGAAGACCCTTTCTTAATACTGCAGGGGCTGTTATTGATTGCAATAAAGGCAAGGTTACTTTCAATGTTGATGACAAGGAACATACTGTCTATTTTCCCAAGAGGATTGATAAAGTATATGGAGTTAATACAATTTTTAATGTGAAAACTATCAAAGTGGGATCCATTGATTGTCCTATATATGAGCTTAAAGAAGAATATCAAACTCTTGTGATTGGATCAATATCAATTCAATATAAGGTAACATGATTGATTTGAGGTTTATTTCTTCTTATGTCATATAAAATTTATTTGGTAGCAAGACTTGATCAACCTTGTTAACAAGTATATTTTAATGCATAAGAGAGCTAAACAACATTTCTTTCTTTCTTTCTCCCTCCATTTGTTTTACTTGCTGTAGCACTTTTTGTTTTGCAATATGCTTTAGTTGTTAAGATTTTGGAAATCATTTTCCTGCGCAGTAATAATTAACTTAACTCCCAGAAATGTGCATTTTTCGAAGTTCTCAAAAATTTACAAAAATTATACTGGTAGTCCTATTTTTCGAAGAGGCACCTAGGAGCACCTGGGGCTGACCAGTGGGGCACCCCAGGGTGGCACCCCATAGGCCGGCACGGCCAGCAAGGGGGGCGCGCCACCCTGGTGTGTGGGCCCCCCTTTTCCCCACTTCAGCATCTCTTCCTCCCACTCTCTTCTCTCTCCCGAAAAAACTCGTACTCACTTTCTCTCCCTCGCGTTTCTGCTCAAGAACTCGTGATTTCTCGATCTCTTTGCTCAGCCCAGATTTCTGTCTGAAATTTGGCACATTTGCTCCTTGGTATGTGACTCCTTTGATTGTCCAATTAGAATTTTGTTTGGTTGAGTATATCTTGAATATCTTATTGCTGTAGATAACATGTTTAGTGATCTTGCATGCTTGTTCTAAGTGGTAGAAACTAGTTTTGATGCATGTTTAGTACTCTAGCAAGTTCCTATAGTAGTTCCCCTCAATTATATACCTTGAAATCAAATTTTATAATGATTGTTGAAAAATTTCAGAAAATGGAAGGGAGTAGGCACCAACTAAATCAACAAGAATTGGAGGTACAACAAGTCATGAGAGTTCATCGCGAAGAAGGAGTATACCCCTCTTATTACCCATGCACGGATTTTATGCGGAACGCAGGAATCCTGCAAGATGTTCAAACACTGATTTCCAATGCAGGGTTGGAAGGTTTTACTGTTGGTGAACCTTACCAATATGCTAAACTAACGGTGTCGGTTGTGCAGGATTTCAAATTTCATCGGTCTCAAACTAACCCCATGGTCCGGTACAAGATTTTAACAAAGCTATCAACTTGCCTTTCAGTGATTTTTGTGCAGCAATTAGAGTGCCGCAGTGGGGATCCTGTGAGAAGGTCAGGGAAACGCCGCGGGAGCTCTCGAATCTTTATACAATGATTTGTAATGGGAGGAGCTTCTCCGATGATGGTGGAAAGGGTGGTCGATCACAGAAAATGAGCTGAATGCATACATAGAAAGGGAAGGCCATCGTGCAAGGGAAGGCACGGAGGAGGCCGAGGAGCACCCCGACTCTTCATCCGATGCAGCGAGCTCCTCATATCAACATTATGGTCATGTGGAACCTCCACGACATTCTTCTACGCAGGGGCCCTATTATCACTCCATGTATGATCCACCGGCGTGGAACTCCGACCCTCGATGGGATTGAACTCCACTTAGGCCAAAAGCCTAAGCTTGGGGGGAGGTATACCGGCATCACTCATTCTTTGCATATTATGGTTGCTGGATACTTGTACATACTTGTTTAGTTTCTTAGAGTGGTTTTCTAATGAGAGGGAGATGATATTTGGGGAAGTGCTGTCCAAAAACAGATTCTGGGCTGTTACCAAAAAATTTCGTACGCACAGCCAGAACGTTATTTTGAGTTGCCAATTTTTGAGCATGTGCCGCAGGTTGTTATCTAACTTTCATTAGTTGAACACTTTTTGAGCTGAGCAATGGAAGATTTTTGTTAATTTCGATTTCTGTACTGCTGTCAGGATTTGGCAGATTTCTGTCATCCTGCTTTTCTGTGTTTCTGTTAGTTTGCATTCTTTTGTTTTCGCTTTGTTTCTTTCCTAAAACACAAAAAGACCAAAAATATTTTTGTTGTTTCTCTTCACCATTTGTTTATTTGGTTCCTTGCTCTTAGTTTACTTTATTTACTATCGATGGTTTGCTATGAGAAAACCCAAAAAGATTTTGCTTTGTTTTCTTGTTTCTTTTGTTCTTGTTTCCAATTCGAAAACACCAAAAATATTTGTTGTTCTTCTTTGGTTTGTAAAGTTCATCATGAGTTCAATGGTCTTCGGTGGCTGGAGCGTGGTTTTCATTTCATATTATCCAAGCTACACAAGTGAAAGGCAATAATGACGATCTACGGCAATTTGACTGTGGTGAGAGGCTGGTATGAACTCTATTTGTTTTCATTTTTGTACATATACTCATCCATGTGAGCATGCTTAGTTGGTTCATGTGAGGTATATGTTATTTGAGAAAGTCTAGTAGTTCATGATCTCTCATGTTTAGCTCCAATTTATTAATATGAGTAGCATGTCATGGATGTTCGCTTGCATTGTTTTATTCATAAGTAAGTATGGCATTGTGGTATCCTCCTCTGAATAATTCATTTATATCGACTTGGCACATGCTCACGCATGCATCTGACTGAACAAAAAGTCAATTAAGCCTCGATGATTTATATTGCTTCAGAGTTCTTGTATCACTTTTATGCCTCCGTTAATTTATTTTGCCGCAAGCATGATTATGACAGTTACTGCTCTCTTGATTTGTCGCTCCCTAGTCTTTTGCTAGCCTTCACTTGTACTGAGCGGGAACGCCGCTCGTGCTTCCAAACACCTGAAAACCAAGTTGTTCCAAAGTTTCCACCATAAATACCTATGCATGGCATTTCAAACCATTCCAAGTAAATTCTCATGCGCTACCTTTAAAACTTTCAAAATGCTTCTCAATTTGTGTTAATGTTTCATATCTCATGAGGAAGTATGTGGTGTTTAGCTTTCAACCTTGTCATTTACTTTTGACGGACTCTCATATGGACTAGTGGCACATCCGCTTATCCAATAATTTTGCAAAAAGAGCTGGCAATGGGATTCCCAGTCCCAAATTAATTAACTTAAATAGACACTCCTCCATGGTTTGTGATTGTTGGACGGCACCCGAAGGATTCGGTTAGCCATGGCTTGCGTAAGCAAAGGTTGGGGGAGTGTCATCATCATAATAAAACTTAAATAAAAAGGCACTCCTTCATGGTATGTGATTGTTGGTAGGCACCCGAGGATTCGGTTAGCCATGGTTTGTGTAAGAAAGGTTGGAAGGAGTGCCACATAAACATACAAATAATTCATGGGAGCCGCTCTTGGAAGTCCGGTTGACGAGGTAGTTAGTGTACCCATTACCATTCGTTGACAACAACAAGCACCTCTCAAAATAGTTTCACTCCTGTTTTAAAAATGAAAAGCTCTAGCGCATGTTAATCCCTGCTTCCCTCTGCGAAGGGTCAATCTTTTACTTTTATGTTGTGTCTCCATTCTTTCTTTGAGCACTATCTTGAGAGCACAACTGTCATTCTTAGTATAATATGCTTGTCTCAAAATATGATTGATTGTGGTATAACTTTGATGCTTTTATCTTTGACAATCACTACTTCTAGTCTTTCTATGAACTCCAGAGGTGCCTGGGCATTTATGTTTTGCCGATCAAATACGGGCAAGCGAGATACCACTTTATCATATTCTCTTATGAACATTGCAATCCTGCTTATATACATGATTCATGATGCTTATTATTAATTGTTGGTACCTCTCCATGATTGACATAGCTGTTGGATGATCTTATTTGCATGTATCTCATTATGAACTGCTTAAGTATTAGCCATAGCATGAGAATATATACATCATATGAGCAAATGTGTTCGTGAAAGTTCTTTTATCGCTCAGTTGTTAACTGAATTGCTTGAGGACAAGCAATAAGCTAAGCTTGGGGGGAGTTGATACGTCCAAAACGTATCTACTTTCCCGAACACTTTTGCTATTGTTTTGCCTCTAATTTGTGTATTTTGGATACAACTAACACAGACTAACGCTGTTTTCCGCAGAATTGCTCTGGTGTCTCGTTTTTGTGCAGAAATCCAACTTTCAGGAAAAACCTCGGAATTTATACAGAAGGCCCTATTTTCCCAGAATATTGGCGGAGCCAGAAGGGCAAGCCAGGTGGGGGCACGAGGGCCCCACACACTAGGCCGGCGCGGCCCAGGAGGGGCCCGCGCGGCCCTAGTGTGCGGTGGCCTTGGCTGGCCCCCGACGCCCTCCTTCGGACTACTTATCGCCCTCGACCTAAAAACGCACGGAGAGAAGTCGAAGTCGCCAGAAACCCTCCAGAGAGCCGCCACATCGCGAAACTCCGTCTCGGGAGCCAGAAGTCTCCGTTCTGGCACTCCGCCGGGACGGGGAATTGGAGGAGATCTTCACCGCCATCACCACCAACGCCTCTCCATCGACCAGCCATGTTTCCCCCATCCATGTGTGAGTAATTCCCCCGCTGTAGGCTGAAGGCGATGGTAGGGATTGGATGAGATTGGTCATGTAATAGTCATAAGATTGTTAGGGCATAGTGCCTAGTATCCGTAGATGTCACTTTTATGATATTGTTGCAACTTGTTATGCTTAATGCTTGTCACTAGGGCCCGAGTGCCATGATCTCAGATCTGAACATGTTATTGATTCATGAAGATATTCGTTGTTTATGATCTTACCTGCAAGTTGTATACACACGTCGCTGTCCGGAACCAATGGCCCCGAAGTGACGGAAATCTGGACAACCGGAGGGAATGGTAGTGATGTGAGGATCACATGTGTTCACGGAGTGTTAATGCTTTGCTCCGGTACTCTATTAAAAGGAGTACCTTAATTTCCAGTAGTTTCCCTAGAGGCCCGGCTGCCACCGGCTGGTAGGACAAAAGATGTTGTGCAAGTTTCTCATTGCGAGCACGTACGACTATATATGGAACACATGCCTATTGATTGATTAGTACTTGGATACCGTTTTATTATTATCTGCAAATGCCCCTGCTTTGGTTGTTATATGAGTTTCTCTCATCCATGCAACGCCCGTTAATCCGTCCCTGTGCCTACAGTATTTTAATCCTGCTGTTTACTATAATCACTACTGCTGTCTTTATTTCACCGCTGCTGTTATTGCACTATTCCTACTGCTATAAAACTGTTACTACTGATAAACTCTTGCGAGCAAGTCTGTTTCCAGGTGCAGCTGAATTGACAACTCCGATGTTAAGGCTTACAAGTATTCTTTGTCTCCCCTTGTGTCGAATCAATAAATTGGGTAATACTTCCCTCGAAGACTGTTGCGATCCCCTATACTTGTGGGTCATCACCCTCTCCCCTATATAAGGAGAGGGGGCACACCCCATCGCGGTCATGTCCAGGTAGTGTTGAGTTCTATATGCAAACCTGTAATCTCGTGTGTTCATGGAGTAGAAAGATCTGGAGGTGAATCTGCCCTTGTGTTCATCTTCTTCTACCTCTGGCCAAGGCCAAGTTCATCAACAAACCATCCGGAAGTTCATCCCATATAACCAAAACCCTCCCCCGAATCCTCTAGCGTCCATCTGGCCCCAACTTAAGCCATCCTATGGCATCTGTCTGTTCACGACGACGACAGTTGGCGCCCACCGTGGGGCAAGAAGTGGCGCTTGCTGGAGTTCATATTCGGGCGGGCCTCCTCAACGTCTCCGGCGAGCGGGTTGTGTCTGCGCTTGTGTAGCGCATCTACTCGCTGGACTTCATCAACGACAACGCGGGCTGCTTCGCCAACAGCGATAAGTTCCCCAAGAATGGCCGCATCATCAAGTTCGGCAGCCACCGCGTCTACTTCGGCACCGTCCCTGTGCGCCAGTGCTTCTCGCCGGTGCTGGTGGCACCGGACCCGCCAAGGTGGCTATGTGCTGGCCCCGCCGCCGGCAACGTGGAGGTGATGATGGCTGGCGTGGCCGGCACTGGCAAGGAAGTTGTGGAAGAAGGTGCAGGGCGCACGGCGTCGACGCGCCCGGCCAAACCACCGCTGGAGCGCGACGAGGGCGCTGCGGGAACGTCTACTGCACCACCGGAGACTCCTCTCCAAGCGGCGATGCACGAGCTGGCGACGCCCATCGCACAGAACATCGACCCTACTGCTGCACAAGCGGAGTTGGAGGCGGCGCGCAAGAAGCTTCTCTCTGGCGGCGCGGACATCATCCGGGCGCAGCCCGAGCTGAACCTAACCTTAAGTGAGTACAACGCTGCCCATGGCTTTGCTTCTCTTAGCGCTCAGGCTGCTAGGGTGCCGAAAAACCGTCTTAAGGCTCGCAATCTAGATCAGGATCTGCGTAAGGAAGTTCTTGCCGGCAAAAGTGTCTCTGCATCTTTGAGCATCGTAGAGAAGCCCAAGTACAGTAGCCCGGATAAAACTATAAAAGCTGCTAAGGCTGCTGTAGAGCTGTGTGAGTCACTATCCGGGGATGCACTAGCAAAACAGCAGGATAGAGTTAGAGAGTTGCTTGATATGATACAGGCACAAAATGCTGAGCTCGCTAGAATCAACAAAGCAGCGATAGAGTCAAAATCCATCCGGTCGACAAAAAATGCCGGAAGCAAGTCCCATGGGCAGGCATCGTCCCCCCATCCAGACAGAAGAAAAGAAAAAGAAATAAATGTGCGGCAGATGACCGTGTATGATCCGGTTCTTGCCGGAAAACAACAAGCCGGGCCACACGAGGCCGGAGGAAAAAGCCATGGGGCAGGTCGTGGCTATGCCGGAAATGGCTATGCCGGAAACAATTACGCCGGTAGATATGAAACTGGGCAAAATTATCGAGCTGCAAGGGCAGCGTATGTGGATTAGATGCCACCACCAAGGTACCGGCAGGCAAGAGCCGCGGAACCGGTAAGATACAATGAAGCAGATTCCGGAGTGGAACGAGTCGGAGCCTACCGGAACCCTTTGGAGGAACGTGTGGGAGAAAGATGCCTGCCAGGCCAGGATGCGAGGCACAGGCTGGACAGAGTGTACCTTTCTGAGATGATTGAAGCTGAGGGTCCTCCTGGCCCAAAATGCTTTGGCCCGCGGATCATGAGAGAAGAGCCACCGGTACGCAAATTCCAATTGCCCCGGGACACAAAAATATACGACGGAACGACGAAGCCGGAAGATTGGTTGGCAGATTATGTCACAGCTGTTTACGTCGCTGGTGGCAGAGGAAAACGGCGTTGGGCCGTAAGAATCATACCATCCTTCCTAGTGGGACCTGCACGTATTTGGCTTAGCAACTTGCTGGCAGGAAGCATAAATGGATGGTTGGACTTTGAGGAAGCTTTTGTGAGTAACTTCACCAGTACATACCGGAGGCCAAACAGGCCACAGCAGCTCGCATTGTGCGTACAGCGCCCGAATGAAACAGACCGGGACTACCTGACCCGGTGGAGCTCAATGAGAAACTCCTGTGAAGGAGTTGATGTAGCCCCACCCAAGGTCGACACTACATCAAGACCGACAAGCCCTCCTCGTGGTCCAATGACACGAGCTCGAGCCCAAGCACTACGCCAAGAGGTGAATTCGCTCATCTCTACATACACCTTTGATACCCCCTTGGATGGCGTGCTACTTCATGCAAATACCCTATGTTCAATCAGGTACATCGACCAAGACGCAAGCCATGGAGACCAAGCCAATGGAGAGAGAGCTGGGAATGATGAAGATGGAGCTACAGCCCCCAGGCCGGAACTTCCGCCCTCCAGGACCGGAACTTCCGGCCAGATGCCTCCCAGATGCTTCCTAGATGTCGTTCAGCGCCCAGAGAAATGGATCCAGCCGGAAATTCCGCCCCGAGGGACCGGAACTTCCGCCCATCGGAACTTCCGCCCAAGTTCCGCCCTACTTCCGGAAATGCTCCAAAACAACACTGGATGTTACTGCGAGACAATTGGCCAATTCCGGAACTAGGCCGGAACTTGGCCGGAACTTCCGGCCGGACCGGAACTTCCGGCCCCCAAGACCGGAACTTCCGCCCCTGACCGGAACTTCCGCCCAAGACGGCCGGAACTTCCGCCTCCTCGAACTTCAGCACAGCAGTACTTTTCAGCGTCTAACTTACCCCTTCGCCCCCTACTATAAATAGCCTAGTTGGCTCAGATCTGATATTAGACTTGATTTGAAATTAAACCCGAGCTTAGCTCACCCTTGTGGGAACCCTACCTAGATCTATGATCTTGTACCCACCCGGACTCCTTATCGACTCGTGAAGATCTCTTTGGTGACTTCTACCGTTTGTTTGATCTTTTGCTTGCACTTCTACCTATTTGGTCTTTTGCTTGCACTTCTATCAAATCTTCCGGTCTTTTCACCCTTCTAGATCTCCCGAGCTTCGATCTGTCGATCTCTTTGCGCGACTTCTACCGGAAGGTCTTTTCTCGCAACCTCTATCGAGTTGGTGTTTCAGGCCAACGAGTGAAAACTTGATTTGTGTGCGTGTGTGTGTTGTATCCCCACGATTCCCCCACGTGTTCATCGCATTCAAACACCTCACCCCACGAATCCCTTCAAATCCGTGAAGATCGGGCACATCCTTGGGCTTAGCCCTTATCAGGAGTGATAGAGGCACAAGCCATTGCTTGGTTTTGCAATGGGTGCCGGAGGGGTACACCATTATGGCAAAAGCTGCAGCGAAACATGCCGACAACTCTGGCAGATATGATCCGGGTGGCAGATAACTATGCACTGGGAGACCCAATGCAACCGGTAGTGCAAGCTGAACCGGTGCAAAAAAGTCAACCACGCCAAGATCAGTACCGGGATAACCGGCACAACAAAAGAAGGGAAGATTTTCCGGATCGAAGATATGGTCCACAGCAAGTAGCCACGGTGTAGGAAAATTCCGGCCCCAGCGGAAGTCAGAGGCAAAAAACCGGATCGCAGCCGTGGACGGGTCCTAAGAAACAATGGGTTGAAAAGAAAAAGTGGGGAGAGAAAAAGGATTGGCAAGAACATGCAAGATATACCATGGAATCGGCAATGGAACAACCGTGCCGGTGGCACACTCTGAATCCGGCAAAGCCGACAAACCATTTGACAAAATATTTGCGGTGACCCAGCATACCACTGCATGTTGTAGTATACAAGTCGTTGATATGATCTTCATGAAGGGACTTCTTCACAAATATCACATCCCTCAGAGTGGTACAACAGAAACATTGCAGGTCATAACACTCGATAATATATTACAATCATGGTCTTAACAAGTTGGTATTCTCACAGGTCCGATGAGAACACCCTACAAGATTAAAGTACCATTACAAACTAACATAGATATGAAAAGAGCTCAGCAACTTATTTAAGTATGCCACTACGCTGCTCGGCCCTATGATACTAAGATATATCACTACTCATCCACCTCCGTGTCATCGGGTCCGTAGACTATCCCATAGTCTACTCCTTCAACTCCTCCGGTAAGATCAGGTTCCTCGTAGACCAGCTCGTAGCTTCCTTCGGGTGCTCCATCGGTGATGGCCTCCACTTCCGTATCACAGTCTAGCAAGGGTGTCGAAAGAAAGTGAGTACAGGGGTACTCAGCAAGTTCAAAAGAGTAAAAGGTGTTTGATGCACTAGCTACGACCCTCGATCAGAAAATCTTAGGTCAATGCATGTTTTGAAATCATTTCTTCAAAAGGTTTATTTTATTCTGAAAACTATGCCCGTCAGTCTTCACAGGTTGACTAGAACTTCACGGAGTTCCTTTCCTGCCGCGTTCGCAGTTCCCTTCCCGGAACAGGGAGTGACAGCCACAATTTGATACACTCTGCAGAGGTGCGTTACTTTTCCCATAAGAGATCTCACCCTTTTTGCCAACCGCAGGGACTTGCCCCCGTTCACACTTCCTTGGTGTGAGGCCAGGTATAAAGATCCAAGCCCACACTGCCTTCTCCGCGACCCTGCAAACCCACCCTTTTGTCCATCCGTACACCCCCGGTAGACATCTCCCGATCATACGGCTTTACCCACGGTGTACGTCGGACAATCCTTCATAGACGGTAGAGCCTCTCATCCAAACGTCCGGATGGGGATTTTAAAGGCTATCCCAACCTACGGCAGTGCCTCCAGCACCCTGCCAGGCTCTATCAAGTCCGTTGGCGTGCAGGAGGGAAAAGATACAGCTGGCTTCCCCAGAGCCATTATAGATCTTATGGTCAACGCGATATGTACGGCGCTAGAATCACTGGACGGCATTGGTACTTAGTCCTAGATGAATAGTACCCTTGCAATGGAACCTCCACCAATCAACACATACCATGGTTCCATTGCCATCCACATAGTCATATTCATAATTGGAAAAGTAACATTTCATTTTCAATGCAGGAATGATAAGTCATATAGCTTTGCATTGAATTAATAGAAAATACTCAAATTGACATGAGCAAGGGTGAACTTGCCTGTGGACTGCGAGATAGTGCAGTTCAATGCGTTGGATGGAACCTGGACCTCGGGTTCTGTAAAGAAGCATCATTGTCCGATAAGGACAATGTTATAAAATCCAAATGATGCATGCATGGATGTATTATTTTCTGTTGAATCCCTTTACCCAAATGAGTTATTACAATTTAGGGTTGAGTTAAGATTTATGCCTTTGGCAGTAATTTGCAATTGCTTTAATGTATAAACCACTTTAATTCACATAAGGTAACATAATTCAAAGTAAAACTACTTTATCTAGGTGATTCATTATACACTCCAAAATAATTTGAAATAATAGAGTTGATAAGGGCTAAGCCCAGGGATGTGCCCGATCTTCACGGATTTGAAGGGATTCGTGGGGGTAGGTGGATGAACGCGATGAACACGTGGGGAAAGCGCGGGGATACACACACACACGGATACAATTCGAGTTTTCCCTCGTTGGCTCGAAACACCAACTCGATAGAGATTGCAGGAAAAGACCTTCCGGTAGAAGTCCCGCAAAGAGATCGACAAATCAAAGCTCGGGAGATCTAGAAGGGCGAAAAGACCGGAAGGTTTGATGGAAGTGCAAGCAAAAGACCAAATAGGTAGAAGTGCAAGCAAAAGACCAAACAAACGGTAGAAGTCGCCAAAGAGATCTTCACGAGTTGATAAGGAGCCCGGGTGGGGATACAAGATCATAGATCTAGGTAGGGTTCCCACAAGGGTGAGCCATGCTCAGGTTTAATTTCACATCAAGTCTAATCTCAGATCTGAGCCAACTAGCCTATTTATAGGTGGGGGCGAAGGGATAAGTTACACGCTGAAAAGTACTACTATGCTGAAGTTCGCGGTGGCGGAAGTTCCGGTCCTGAGGGGCGGAAGTTCCGGTCCCCGGGCGGAAGTTCCGGTCCTGGGGGGCGGAAGTTCCGGCCGGGCCGGAAGTTCCGGCCAAGTTCCGGCCTAGTTCCGAATATGGCCCGTTTCCTTGCAGTAACATCCAGGGGCGTTTTGACGGACTTTCGGAACTTGGGCGGAACTTGGGCGGAAGTTCCGGGTGGGCGGAAGTTCCGGTCCCTCGGGGCGGAAGTTCCGGCCTGATCCATTTCTCTGGGCGCTGGAAGGCATCTTGGCGGCATCTGGGCGGAAGTTCCGGCCCTTGGGGGCGGAAGTTCCGGTGGGGCGGAAGTTCCGGCCATCAGGGGCGGAAGTTCCGGCCTGGAGCGTCCAGCTCCTCTTCCTCCTTCTCTTCCATGCTTCCGTGACATCGGCCTTGCGTCCTCGGGCCTCCATGGCATCCTCTCTTGGCGATGAAGTATATGATGCGGTGTAGACCGAAGGTCGGGCTGCATCATCTCCCCCCACTTGAAAAAGAGTCGTCCTCGACGATAACTCTTCATAAATGTGTAAAGGAGGTAGATGACACCAACACTTGAATGTCCCTTCACTTGTCAAGAGCCCTATGAATAGCACAAGAAAAGCCAAGCAACACTCAAAGCGTCGCCAATGTTCAACGGATTTAGCAATATGTCCCAAGTATAAGGAGGTCACCTTAGTATAATGTCGGTGTGCTCTCATGGAGAGATCTTGTGTAGTCGAAGTGTGGGGTTGAACCCATTCGTTGACGCTCATCCACAAGTCACTTGTACCTTCACACAACAAAGACCAAGCAAAGTATATGTGTGTGTGATAGAGGAGCATATCATCAACGACATGTCCATTCATGTTCACAACACCGTTAGCACAACACAAATATATCAAGAATAAGGCATGTGCAAGGTCAATGTGTAAGAACTCCTTGTGAACATCTTCCAAATGTGGAAACACAAAAACTCCCAATTGTGAGACAACCGTGGTGTCCATCTCATGTAGAAAGTCATTTTCATTGTTGCTCTCAAGGCATCGGAAAGAGAAATTGTTCAACATCCTTGAAGCAACAAGTGGAGAATTTGGCAAAAACACATACGAAAGAGTGTCCAAAATGTCATCAACATGTGTGCACACAAACCATTGGAAAGAGAAATTGGTCCTCCTATTTGGTGCACCACACAACATATCTTCCAACATGTTCATCAAAACAACATTTGTACAACCGTGTGTGCCAACAAACCAAATGAAAGAGAAAGTGGTCAACTTGTTTGAGGCAACACCAACGGTAAGAATCACATCATCATGCTTGCAAAAGAACCATGAGAAAGAGAAATTGTTCGGCATGTTCAATGCAAAGCATGGGAAAGGTATTAGAGCCGGGTTCGATCTTGTACTCACTTCAATTATGCTCTCAAGAGCTCTCTTTGTCAACTCGTGCTCAATCGAGGTTGACATTGGCATTCTTGTTCCTACACACACAATCGGCAAAGCAAAGAACGTGTGTGCATGGTATATGAACACATCATCCATCATGATGGTCCATTTCTTTTGCACATCACCATTAGCATTAAGCAAAGCATCATAATAGATATGGTGAATATGCGGGGTAAACACATGAACATGCTCATCATGGATATAGGCAAAGTCTCCAAAATTTGAGAGAGCTATGGGGGCAATCTCATTCACAATCATATTAACATCATTACAAACCAAGCATTGGAAAGAGCAAGTATTCAATATTTTGGTTGCATTAATGGGAGAGTATTGCAAACATTTAGAGCAAAACATGTTCAACATGTTGTCATTGTTGTCGACAACCCTATGGAAAGAGCAATTGTTCATCAAGGGTGTCACAACACAAGCATTAGCATCATCATTTTCATTGCAAGCAATACATGGTAAAGAGCAATTGTTCGACATATTGCAAGCAATGGGAGAGAAAGTGAAACTCTCATAGCATGGCATGACCATATTGTCACAAGCAAGTAATTCCACATGATCAACAATGTTATCAAGCAAAGCATCACATGGAGGAATGAACGAAGCATGTGGCATAGCAATTGTATCCTCAAGATCATGCATGCACTCATAAGTCATCATGTCCACTAGTGGGATCATGGCATCATCAACACCCATATAGGTACCTTTGTAGTCCGACTCATTTGAGGTAGGTGTTGTGGAAGTGGTAGGATCCATGTGGTCGACATCTTTGACTTCTTGTAAGCATAGTGTGATATCAACATCTTCATGCACCATGTACATCTTCTCCATGATCGGGAACTCGTCCTCCATGGAACCTATGGCAACATAAGAAGACACAAACGAGGGAGAGGTTAATGTGTTAGCAAATGCGATGTCCTCCGTGGACCTATCATCTACCTCTCTCAACTCACTTTGTGTATCACTCATGTCCTCCAAATGGAAGCACTCAAACTCGCATATGGGGTGGAAGTCACTCAACTCACCATCACTCTCGCTCAAGTGGGCTAAGTGGCTCTCATGCTCACATGGGTTTGGTACCAACTCATCAATCAAGCATGTAGGAGTATGTTCGACTTGCTCATCTCCATGCGCCTCCGTGGTTGAAGGGAACTTCCCATGCTCAACCATCTCAACTCCATGCGCCTCTATTGGTGAAGGGATCATCCCATGCTCACCATTCTCAACTCCATGCGCCTCCGTGGGTGAAGGGAGAATCCCATGCTCACCATTCTCAACTCCATTCGCCACCTTGGTTGAAGGGATCATCCCATGCTCAACCTTCTCAACTCCATCGCCTCCCATGTTGACACCCTTTGATGGCGCTATGGTGTTGTTGAGAGCTAGGCTCGAATCAACATCACTCTTGTCTTGGCCTTCGCGTGGTCCATCTTGAAGTATGGGCTTCATAGTCGTCATCTTGTCCATTTCCTTGCACCATTCTTTGAAGATGATGGTATCTTGAAGTGTCTTGTTGGCGAATTGGGCATCCAATTGGGCGAAGTAGAGCTTGTGGGCTTGAGGCGTGTTGCACTCCCATGTCATGTGCTTGTTGGATGTGCACACATCACAATGGAGATTGGGGCATTCCCAAAGATGATGTCCGTCTTGTGTGCAACGAAAGCATTGGGAGCTACGTGGTCTTGGTGGACAAATCATGGTCATGTTGGCATAAATATGGGTAGATCGTCCTTCATCTTGAAGTGTAGACTCCATGGTCTTCATCTTGGGGCTTGAGCTTGTTGTAGGTGCCATTGTGGTGGTGGCGGTAGGAGGGGAAGGCACCATGATAGGTGGTTCCTCTTTATGTGCACTTGCCACCATCTTCCTTGTTGATGTAGCGTCTTGTCTCGCACCATTGGAGATCTTCTCATGTGTAGGCGGTCTTGGAGATGCCATTTTGGTGGTGGCGCTAGGCTTTGTTGACACCATATGGTTGGTGTTGTTGTTCTTTGTAGCCTTGGCCGCTTCATGTCGAGGTTCTCGTCTTCTTGTATCATCACCATGTCTTGGGGGGTGTCGTCGAAGATCCTTGGGAGGTGTTGGTTGATGGCGAACATGAGGTGACTTGTGTCGGCGATGATCATGTGGTGACGCATGTCGATGGCGATCATGAGGTGGTGATGGTCGACGACGATCTTGAGGTGACGAGTGTCGATGGCGATCCTCAACATGCCTAGATGATGGTTCATGTAGCTTGGCACTTTGCTTGTGGTGCCTTCTTGAGCTCGGAGGAGAGTGTCGATGGCGATCATGGCGGGGACGCTCTTGTAGTTCCAAAGGACGAGCTCGATGTAGATGATCATGTGCGTACGCACTCTCATGGTGGCGCCGTCTTGAAGGTCCGCAACCATCATAAGTAGTTCCATTGGCCAAGGTGGGGAACTTGTGGGCACCGGTCTTGTGCAAGGTGGTGTCGAAGCTCGGTTCCACCACGGTGTCAATGTCATAGTCGAGGTAGTGCTCGGTGCGGTGCTCCATCATGGTGTCGTAGTCGTAGTCAAGGTAGTGCTCGGTGTGGTGCTCCATCATGGTGTCGTAGTCGTAGTCGAGGTAGTGCTCGGTGTGGTGCTCCATCATGGTGTCGTAGTCGTAGTCGAGGTAGTGCTCCACCATGTCGTCGATGTTGTAGTTTGAGCTCGGAGTGGTGGTCCACCATGTTGTCCATGGTTGGCGAGTCATGGTCGGTGTAGAGATGCTCGATGTCGGTCATGTCGCCAATGCTTGCGGAGCCATTGTCGGTGTCGAGCTCCACATGGTCCTCCATATCCGCGGTGCTTGCGGAGCTATCACCCTCATCGTACTCCATGTCGTCCTCCGTAGGTTCATCCTCACTATCCATGTTAGTCTCTATGATTGGTGTATATATATGGTGGAAGGAAAACTACCAAAAGTGTCAAAACTTGCAAACCAAAATCGAAAAAGTGTTTCAAGTCGGAGGGCAACCGATATGTATGCACACACACAAAACAAAAACTCTATATGGTGTTAGGTATGGGTGTGGAAAGCCAAATGGAAGAACCAAACGAAGAGTCTATTGTCAAAAGTGGGTAAGATCCAAAAGTCACAAGTCAAAAGTGGTGATCGCAAAAGGCATACACAAGGTGGAACACACACGTGGGACAAAATGGGGTTAGCGCGACGGGAAAAATGAGCACGAACAAAATTGGTCCTAACGAAGACTATTAGCTCGGTGTCACGCCAACACAAGAGAGACCGTGGCTTGGTTGCAAATTTGAGAAGCAACAAGATTTGCGCAAGACGCCTCTCTTCTCTTTTCTCTCTTTTGCTTATAAGCTTTGGACTCTTTTGTGTATAGGTGTCACTCACACTCTTTTTCTTTTTTTTTTCTTTTTCTCTTCTTTTTTTTTTGTATGCTTAGAAGCTTTCTTTTTCTCACTATCTATGTAAGTATGTCACACTTCTTTTGCCTATCTTTTCACACGAGCTTGCTTCGTAGCTTTGCTCAACACACGCACACCCTCACGGTCGGGACGCTTGCGCAATGCTTCGCAACACTAGAAAGCCACTCTCGATAGGAAAGGTACGCAAAGGAAGCTTAGGCTACAAGTTAGGGGCAAGTTGTACCACTTGATGACGGTGGCCGACGATCTTGAACTTGCTATGGTGGAAGGTGTCAAATGAACCGCTTGGATCCTCGGGGTGCCGTCGTCGTAGTTGATGTTGCGGAAGCTTAGTGGTAGCTGAAATGGCACACACAACGAAGTCCAAACACAAGGGGTTAGTGCCAAAACAAAAAACGAAGAATGCTGTCAAAATTTCTGCCAGGCGGAACTTCCAGTCCTGAGGGGCGGAACTTCCGGTCCGGGGGCGGAACTTCCGGTCCTCAGGGGCGGAACTTCCGGTCCCGGGCGGAACTTCCGATCCTCAGGGGCGGAACTTCCGGTCGCAATCAGATCTGCGGGCTGTTCTTCGATTTGGGCGGAAATCCGGGCCGAAAATCTTCGAATTCGTGGAAAATTTGGCACTAAGAGCGGTGGGAAGGTGGGGGAATTGCAGATCAACACCAAAGACAAGTTTCTATTGGACCAAAACCACCAAAAACTCAACAAATCGCGAGATCCAACCAAGGCCAATTTGGGGCTATTTTTTGGGAAAAATTTTTGGAAATTTTTTTGGGCGAAATTGGTGGAATTGGTGGGTGTGGGGGTCAAATCCGTGGCAACCAAGGAGCTCTTGATACCATATGATAAGAGCTAAGCCCAGGGATGTGCCCGATCTTCACGGATTTGAAGGGATTCGTGGGGGTAGGTGGATGAACGCGATGAACACGTGGGGAAAGCGCGGGGATACACACACACACGGATACAATTCGAGTTTTCCCTCGTTGGCTCGAAACACCAACTCGATAGAGATTGCAGGAAAAGACCTTCCGGTAGAAGTCCCGCAAAGAGATCGACAAATCAAAGCTCGGGAGATCTAGAAGGGCGAAAAGACCGGAAGGTTTGATGGAAGTGCAAGCAAAAGACCAAATAGGTAGAAGTGCAAGCAAAAGACCAAACAAACGGTAGAAGTCGCCAAAGAGATCTTCACGAGTTGATAAGGAGCCCGGGTGGGGATACAAGATCATAGATCTAGGTAGGGTTCCCACAAGGGTGAGCCATGCTCAGGTTTAATTTCACATCAAGTCTAATCTCAGATCTGAGCCAACTAGCCTATTTATAGGTGGGGGCGAAGGGATAAGTTACACGCTGAAAAGTACTACTATGCTGAAGTTCGCGGTGGCGGAAGTTCCGGTCCTGAGGGGCGGAAGTTCCGGTCCCCGGGCGGAAGTTCCGGTCCTGGGGGGCGGAAGTTCCGGCCGGGCCGGAAGTTCCGGCCAAGTTCCGGCCTAGTTCCGAATATGGCCCGTTTCCTTGCAGTAACATCCAGGGGCGTTTTGACGGACTTTCGGAACTTGGGCGGAACTTGGGCGGAAGTTCCGGGTGGGCGGAAGTTCCGGTCCCTCGGGGCGGAAGTTCCGGCCTGATCCATTTCTCTGGGCGCTGGAAGGCATCTTGGCGGCATCTGGGCGGAAGTTCCGGCCCTTGGGGGCGGAAGTTCCGGTGGGGCGGAAGTTCCGGCCATCAGGGGCGGAAGTTCCGGCCTGGAGCGTCCAGCTCCTCTTCCTCCTTCTCTTCCATGCTTCCGTGACATCGGCCTTGCGTCCTCGGGCCTCCATGGCATCCTCTCTTGGCGATGAAGTATATGATGCGGTGTAGACCGAAGGTCGGGCTGCATCAAGAGTTGTCTCTATATTTTTGGGAATAAAGAGGAATAGAGTATCTTCCTTTGGAAAATACCTTTTTTAAAATAGAAATGACTTGGAATAATAGAATTTTATTTTGAAATATTTAAAAATAAGTATTTGAACTTATTTGGGATTATTCCTTGATTTATTAATACAAGGAAATCATAATTTGAAATTCCAAATGTTTAATTTTAAATTCATAAAATTCACAAATTTAAATTTGTTCATTAAATTTTATTTCATATTTTATTCTTGTTAAGAATAAATTTTTACTCACCAATCCAATTTTTAATGGATTTTTAGAGTTGTATTTTATTTATTAAAATTTGGTGAAATTCTGGTTATTTTTAAATGTGAAATGCCTAAAATACCCCTCCTGGCCCCTATTGGGCCAGCCCACTAATTCTGGCCCACTGGACAGCCCACTAAGGCCTGTTGATGGCGTGTAACTCACACGTTCGTTGGGAACCCCAAGAGGAAGGTATGATGCGCACAGTAGCAAGTTTTCCCTCAGAAAGAAACCAAGGTTTAATCGAACCAGGAGGAGCCAAGAAGCACGTTGAAGGTTGATGGTGGCGAAATGTGATGCGGCGCAACAACAGGGATTCCGGCGCCAACGTGGAATCTGCACAACAAAACCAAAGTACTTTGCCCCAACGAAACAGTGAGGTTGTTGTAAGGGTATATTGCCCCTATGTGTGGTTTTGGTAATCAATGACAACCCCTATGGACTAATGTTTTCATTGAGTTTATATGAAGGAATATTCCATAGGTACTACTTGCTCTCCATGTGTTGGATTCAAGTATGGATGCCATGAAGATAAAGGTATACCTTGTGTATTGGCATCAAGATCATCGGTATGAAGATATATACATGTGACATGATCAATAAGAAGAAATGAAGATGGAGTTCTTATGTGGAACTCAATATTAGCCATGCTCTATCTTATGTGAGTATGTGAAGATACAAGTTTGAGTTGGGCAAGTTCAAGATGAGCATCTCAAGTGAATCACATACTTGAAGCTTGCCATCCATTTGGTGATAATGGACTAGTGAAGATGTGTATCAATGGAGCTTTCCCATCATAGTGTATGGGGGAGCATTTGTGAGTCTTCACGAAGCAACATTGGTCAAGTGAGGCATTCCGGCTTGAGTGAAGCTTGAAGAGTTATCATCAAGATCAAGCGGGATGCGCAAGGCAAAGGTATGGCCTTGCTAGGTTTTCCTTTTACCGGTCTCAAGGTGGATGTTGGGAGACCGGATTATAGGATAGATAGCCGCACTATTAAGAGGGGCTTTCGGTTGGGTAACTTGATCACATCGTCTTAGGGAGCTCAATCCTTGCATGCGTTGCATATTCTTATTGCTTCTTGGTATTTCTCGGTGTGAGGTTCTTGAGCTTGTTGCTAGCTTTACAACAAGCCCAAGTTCATCGAAAACGGAGTTCACATGCATCTTCTATTGCGTTTTCGATGTTGGGTGATTTTACCGGTTATTCATGATATAAGGTTCTACCTTTTATATTCATGATAAAATCCCCTCCTACAGATTCTTGGGTTTTCACTTTCTATTAGATAGCATTTGTTGTTATCTTCCTGTCGTCGTGGGGAACAAACAGATGCCATAGGATGGCTTATCTTGGGGCCGAATGGACGCTAGAGGATTCGGGGGAGGGTTTGCGACTAGATGGACGAACTTCCGGATGCTTTCCTCAAGAACTTGGTCAGGGCCAGAGGTAGAAGAAGAAAGACACAAGGATGAACTCGCTCTAGATCACCATGTTCATTGATCTCAAAACAGGTTACAGGTTTTTCTCTCTTCTGTGGATCGCGCGTATGAAAGAGGCTGCCCCCTCTCCTTATATAGGGGAGAGGGTGGCTTACAGAACAAGAAACCCTAATGGGATCTTTGACTAGACAAACTACTTTACAAAGATACTTTATAAAGCTACTTTAATCACAGATGACGCCGAGGTCTTCTTTAAACATGAAGGATGACGTCCTCCGGCTTCTTTGACCGTCATCCTCTTCTTTGTCTTCAAGCCTCCGTTTAAAGCTACTTTGCTTAGCTCATCCTTGTCCTTTAGCTCCTGACGGAATCTTTGACCAGTCAGCCGACATGCCCTTCCTTCCGGTGCACCGGTATCTTTCCTTCCTGGTTCCGGTATACCCCTCTTGGGGATACCGGCTTAGCTTTACTTAGCCAAGCTCTATCTTCTTATTCCGGTATGAACATTAAACCGGTATCTTGAAGGGTGAGACCATCCGGTATGGCATACCTTTGGCATACCGGGGGTCATCCCCCCAACATTAGTCCCCGAAGCTGGTATAGTCTGTCGGATTCTACCCTACAGACCATGCCAGGTTTCCGTATCTTTGGATACCGGTTTAATTTTCTCAGTTCTTGGCTTAAATCCGGTATCTTTGCTCGGATTTACATTTTCTCTGCTCGCAAGGCATTCTCCGGCATCTTTCTCTCCGGTATCTTAGTCATTAAGTCTCTCCTCGACGAGGTCGAGAATATTTCGGGTTCCGTGCCTGTCAGAGACATGCGCACTGTGACTGTCGCGACAGTGTCAGTTGTCACTTCGTATTGACCCTCGCGCGCCCATTTAATGCATCGCTGCTGATCCCACTCAACGCTTCGCATCCCGTGTGCGCCTCCGTGTGGCCTTCTCTTTTTCGCGTGTATCTCGATGCCACGTGGCGACCAGCGACGCGAACCGTCGCGGGCCGTGAGGCAAACCGCGTAGGCCCAGCGGTTTTCGGCCCACCTTCTCTCTCCTTTATAAGCTCAACTGCCCCTTCTTCTTCCTCTTCTTCGCATTCCCCTACCTTCGCGCATAGTGCTCCTCGCCTTCGCACCTTCACCGCACTTCGTCCGCCACTGCTCGCCTGAGTTTCGCCGCCCGGCGAACTTACGCCGCGCCTCCGCCGGACCTTGTCGTGCGGAGAGCTTCTGCAGCGTCTTCTTCAAGCGCGCTGCATTCTTGCTGCTTCTTGACCTTCACCGCCTCGCCGTCGGCAGAGCTCGTCGGCGACCGCAGGTCTGTTCCTTCGCCGGAGAAAGTCTTCCTCAACGACTGCGACGCTCGAGGTCAGTTCCAATCTTGCTTTGCTCGCCATTTGCTCGCTTTTCAGATCTGGGGTCTACGGTGTTCTTATTTCTTCCTTTTTCTTTGATTTTTCTCTTACTCATAGATCTTCACGCGGGGTCCAAGCGTGTGATTTCTATTTCTTTCGCCTTCCCATCCAATGTCTGACGAGGAATCCTCCTCCGCATCTTCTTCTTCTTCTTCCCTTAGACATAGCAAACAATCTTCCGGCGAATCTACAGCTTCAGATTCGATGAGGACCGATTCCGGCAACCAGCAGGAATCCGGTAGTCAGCAAGGTTCCGGTAGCCATCAAGATGCCGGTAGCCACTTAGAATCCGGTAGCTCTAGCCAAGCATCCGGCAGCCACCTTGAGGCAGGTAACTCTGGTGAAGCCTCGAGTAGCTCTAGCCAATCATCTGGCGAAGAGCCTTCCCCAATCACCCGCGGAGCCTGGATGGGCTCCAATGTCACTAAGTATGAGATCGACTGGTTATACCGGTCCCGCAGGATTCCGGAAGGAGTCACTTGCCGGATTCCTGATGACGAAATAGTACCGGAACCCCAGGACGGTGAACGCGTTGTTTTTCTTGCTCACTTTGAGCGTGGCTTTGGCCTTCCTCCTTCCTCTTTTTTCCTGGATCTTCTAGATTTCTACAAGCTCCAACCTCACCACCTTCCTGGCAATTCCATCTTTTACCTTTCTTGCTACACCACCTTCATGGAGGCCTACATCGGCATTCGTCCCACTCGTGAGACGTTTGCCCGCTTCTTTGCTCTTCGGATTAACTCCGTTCAGGGCGTAGACATTCCTGCACCCAAACCCCCCGTGCAATGCGGGTCTTGCATAATCAGCTCCCGTCAAGGGAGCCCCTTTTTTAAGTTCTCCGGCCTGGAGTCTTGCCGGTTGTGGCAATGAACGTTTTTCTATGTGAAGAACAACGGCGCCGCAGATCTCATTTGTCTGCCTCCTTTTGATCCGGCGCCGCCCGCAAAGACCAACTGGAGCTACAATCCGAAGGAGGCTCACAACGAGACCAACCGGATTATACGCTTCATGAAGCAGAAGATGAAGGACACCGGCATCTGCTCCGACGATATTGTCCGCACTTTTATCTCGCGCCGGGTGCTTCCTCTGAAGCGCCGTGCGCATAGGATGAGCGAGATGTATGGCCCTGGCGATCCTACCAAGATCACAGGCCTTCCCCTTAGCAAGAAGGACGTGGTTCTCAAGGCTAAGCAGATTTGCCAAACTGCTATGCCATTTAACTGGGAATGGGGCCTCCTTCCCTTCAGCACTACTAACCCTCCAACCCAAGAAGTAAGGGTTTATGCGATTGGGGTTGTTTTTTTTGCCGGCAACTCCTTGCTTTTGCTTATCTTCTTTTTCATGTTTCAGGCCAAGGACCGCTTCCCCCTTATTGAAGCCGAGCGGCGAGGAGTTTGCCGGAAGCGCGCCCTCGACTCCTTCGACCCAGATCCTTACATTTTCTGGAAAGATCTGAAGATGGGCAAGACCCCGGCATCGCGCCTTGGCCGGTCTCCGCCAAAGCCAACCGGGTCCTCTGATGACCTGGTTATGCTTGAGGTATTTTCTTTTCCGGTTTCTTTTACCTTTTCATTATCGTTTTCCTCCGAATTGTTTCTTAGCCTTATCCCATTCACAGATCCACGAGCACGTGCCGCCCCTGCGCGCTGAGGCCGGCTCTGAGTTTGTGGACAAGCTCATGGCCCAGGGCCAAAAGAACAAGCGGCCGTCATCTGACGATGGCTCCAGCCAGGCCCCTCCCTCCAAGCGCTTCCGGACTGAGCCCTTGGGGGAGAAGAAAGTGGGCATGCGCCGCTACGGGCGCAAGCAGATGCCAACCGCTTCCGGGTAAGTTTTTCATTCTCTGACTCGTCTCTTTTTTGCTAAGTTCTTTTTCCGGTTGCTTTCTTCCAACCATCTTTCTTTCTTTTTCTTAGCCCTGCGCTCAAGCTTGGCCCAAGGCCATCAGAATCCGAGGGTTCCGCAAGGACCTCAACTCCTCCTCCTCCTCACTCAAGCCCGGCACCACCTGGTGCCGGTAACACCTCTGCCTCCCTTTCGGGGGGCACAACAAGTTCGGGGCGTGCGGCCCCTTCATCATCAGATCACCGCACGGAGGAGGATCTTTCCTTCTTCCCAGAGAACCAAGACACCGGCACCAGCAACATCGGTGCCGGAGAAGAAGATGTTGCCGGGCAGGCGGAGCCTCCAGCTCCTCCTGTCCTTGAGAAAAAGACAACTTCCGCGCCGGAGTCCTCCGCGCCGGAAGGTTCCAACCCAGGTGATGCGTCCAACGCTCCCCTTTCTCCACGAACCATTCTCATGCCGCCGCCAAGCGCTCCTAGCGGCCAGCCTTCCGGGGCCGCTTCTGCCGCGCCGCCGCCCAGGGCCTCCAGGCTCATTAAGGGGAAGGCGACAGCTCCCAGCGCCTCTTCTGCCGGCCAGCAGCCCCTGGTGCTGCACGTCTCCAAGGCCGCCCAGAATACTGCCACTAAGGCCACCGGTCTTCTTGGCCGTATCACTGATTTTAAGCGCAGAGGCCAGGATCTGGGGCATCTCCTGCCCTACGCCCAGAAGTGGAACGCCGCGGACATTACTCCGGCGACCCGCGGCTTGGGCAAGGATAGGCTGCCGGCACCTGATCCCGTTGGGAACCGGTCTTCCGAGGAGCACTTCACGCGGCTCCGCTGCGCCGTGAAAGAGCTGGACAGCGCGTGGTACGACGCCACGAATAATCTGATGGTACGTTTTACTAACTTTTCTCAATTGTTACCGGTTTCCTTCTTTTCCGGGTTTGTTCTATCTTTAAGTTTCATGCCGGTTTCTCTCCTGTCTATCTTCCCAGTCCCCGAGTTTTGTGGTGAGAGCGCAGCTTTCAGGACAAAACTTGAATTTTGAAAACTTAGCGCGAAACCGGCACTGCCAGTCCCCGAGTTTCGGGTTAAGAACTCTGTTCTTAGCGCGAAACTTACCTTAGAACACGCGAAACCGGCACTGCCAGTCCCCGAGTTTCGGGTTAAGAACTCTGTTCTTAGCGCGAAACTTACCTTAGAACGCGCGAAACCGGCACTGCCAGTCCCCGAGTTTCGGGTTAAGAACTCTGTTCTTAGCGCGAAACTTACCTTAGAACGCGCGAAACCGGCACTGCCAGTCCCCGAGTTTCGGGTTAAACACTTTGTTCTTAGCGCGAAACTTCACTAACCTCTTCTGCTTTGAACAGCTCACGGCTGACGCTCGGAAGACCCTCTTTGAGGAGCTCTTATGGGAGCATCGGGAGCTTGTTGAGGCACATGACAAGTGCCAAGGTATCTTTTGTTCTACCGGCATCTTTCTTGCCAGGATCCTTTTTTCCTTCTAACACTTGTAATTTCTGCTTGACAGTGATCCCGGAAGCTTCCATTGATGCTCTCAAAGAGCAGCTCGCCAACGCCCAACGTACAACTTTGTTTTTCCTTCTGCTAACTTGTTTTACTTTCAATTTTACCAACATCCTCTTGTTTACACCTTCTTTTCCGGGTTGCAGTGGAGAAGGAGCAGCTGATTAAACAGCATCAGGAGGAGCTGAGCGCCCAGAAGACCAGTTACCAGGAGCTCAAGTCCCAGCTTATCCAGCTAGGTCTTGACCATGCCAAGGTTCTCGAAGCCGCTGAAGCTGAAGCAGCGGCCAAGATGAACGAGGCTCTGGAGGAGGCCAGCAACGCCACCGTGGTGCTGCAAGCTGAGCTGGAGGAGCTGGCCAAGGCCCGGAAAGCTGCCGAGGAGAAGGCCGCGCGGTTGGAGGAGGAGCACAAGGAATGCAATCAGCTGATCCTTCAAACTGACGCCCTTGCCCATCGTGAGTTCTTTGACTACCGCATACGAGCCATTTTTTCTCCAACTTCATTTTCTTTCCGCTACCTTTTCTTCCGGATTCTTTTCCTTCCGGATTCTTTTCCTTAGCCCTTTTTTCTTCTTGCACAGGCCTCTTTCCGGACTCCCAGACTTATGCTGTCAAGAAGGTTAACGCGCGCCGCCCTAGCCAGAGCCAGGCGAATCTTGCCGTGCCATGGACGCCCAACGACCATCTGGTCGCGCTTAACGCGCGGGTGTCGCATATGCGCGCCATTGATCGCAACTTATCTGACATTCCTGATGTAGCTACCCAGCTCTTCAGGACCCTTTGGCCTGGCGAGGAGGTGCCGGACACTTTCTCCTTGATCAGTGATCGCCTCAAAGGCGCCGGCAGGAGGATCCGCGAGTGGCAGTGCTCCGCTGCCCGCGCTGGAGCAGACTCTGCCCTGCGCGTCGCTTGCTCCTGGTATCCGGAGCTCGACCTGGATGCCCTCACCGGAGTGCGCGAAGGCGCGGAAACCGATCTGGACCCGATCCTTGCCGCCAAGCGGCAGGATCGCGCATACCGCATCGCGGAGTACGCCGAAATGCGCACCTTCATTCCTCCCCCTCATGGCCTCCAAGATTATCTTGACGAGGAGGAAGATGAAGCCGAGGAGGAGCCTCTTGACGATGCTGGTGCTGGCGATGCTCCTCCGGAAGCTCCTGCTGCCTGATCATCTACCCTAAGATATAACCTGCTAAGCTGTTTGGCCCTGCGTGGCTTAAAACAATGTTTCGTTAAATTCTGCCCCGGTATGTCGGGGCTTATGATGTAAAACTTTAAGTCTGCTTGTGGTTGACTCACAACATTTTGTGCCGGTAGGTTATACCGGTAGCTAATTATCTTAAATTTGCCTTAACACTTTTGCGTTTTGGTTCTGCTTTTATCCTGTACTGCAAAGATTTCCAGATTGCCTCTGCATCCAATTCGATGCATACTTGGTTCTTTTGCCTTGGCTCTGCCTGCCTTCTCTGGGCGTTCTTTGGCGTATGAGCACAAGGTTCTTTCACCAAACAAGCATTTTCTTGAACTTAGAAACAATTCGAAATTTTGCAAAAAACCGGTATAACCGGGGTTAGTTAAATTTTTCCGGACTGTTCTTTCCCGGTTTCCCTCTCCACAGTTCATGTGCTTATCCCCTACCGGTTTATCTTGCTTGCCATGAAGCCAAGTTATGGACAACAGCAGAGTCAAAGACTCCGGTAGGGTTTAGCACATTACTAAACCGAAAAGAAAAAACGTTCAATAAGCAACCGGTAAACAGAAAAATAGACATGTTTCATGCAATTTAATAAGGTAAGTCCCCGAGACTCATTCGAGGTTCCGACATCTTTTTATTCATAGCACATAAGGTACAAAAAGGAACTTCTTACACCACAACTTCAAGAGTAGAAAGGACGCAACAAGGCTACGTTCCACGGGCGTTTGGTCTCGTCTCCCGATTTGTCCGCCTTTCCCTTCTTCCATTCCTGCGCATCGATTAGGTAATATGCATCATTGTGGAGAGCCTTGCTCACAATGAAAGGTCCTTCCCATGGGGGGACAGCTTGTGTCTGCCTTCGGTGCGCTGCACCAGGCGTAGCACCAGGTCTCCTTCTTGGAATACCCTTGGGTTTACCTTCCGGCTATGATAGCGTCGGAGGTTTTGCTGGTAAATGGCTGTTCTTGCCAAAGCTAGCTCTCTTGCTTCTTCTAGCAAGTCCACATCATCTTCCCGGGCCTCCTTTACCTCTTCTTCGGTATAGAGCTGCACCCTTGGGGAATCATGGAGAATGTCGGTTGGTATGACCGCTTCTGCTCCATAAACCATGAAGAATGGTGTGTATCCGGTAGACCGGTTCGGAGTTGTTCTTAGACTCCACAGCACTGATGGTAGCTCATCGATCCAACATCCCGGCGATTTTTCCATTGCATCAATGAGTCTTGGCTTGATACCGGAAAGTACCAAAGCATTTGTTCTTTCAACTTGACCATTGCCTTGCGGGTGCGCCACTGAGCACAAATCCAGCCGGATGTTTTTGGTTTCACAAAACCGCTTGAACTCTCCTTGGGCAAAGTTTGTGCCATTGTCAGTTATGATACTATGTGGGTATCCGTATCGCAGGATTACATCTTTCAGGAATTTTACTGCTGTGTGGCCATCACATTTTGCTATCGGCTTCACTTCCAGCCACTTGGTGAACTTATCCACCATTACCAAGATGTGGGTCATGTTTCCCCTTGCGGTTTTGAACGGTCCAACCATGTCCAGGCACCAAACAGCGAAAGGCCAAGTTAGCGGTATGGTTTTTAAGCCGGATGCTGGGGTATGGTTTTGCTTAGCGTACCTCTGGCAGCCATTGCATTTCCTTACCAAATCCTCAGCATTATCTAAGGCTGTGGGCCAGTAGAATCCATGCCGGAACACCTTTGCTACCAACGCCCTTGAGGAAGCGTGGTGCCCGCATTCTCCTCGATGAATTTCCTCAAGCATTTCTCTTCCTTCTTCCGGCTCCACACATCTTTGGAGGACACCGGTAACACTTCTCTTGTATACCTCACCATTGATGATGGTGTAAGCTTTGGACCTTCTCTGTATCCTTCTTGATTCATTTTCGTCAACCGGCAAGGTGCCGTTGATCAGGAATTCCTTAATAGGTTTAACCCAAGATGGTGCCTCTCTAACCACAAACACCGGCATGTCTATGTCCATGCTGTCCACAAGCATTGCCTCTTCCGGCATGGGCGTCGCAGTCCCCGAGTTTACCGGTATAGTCCCCGGGTTTGCCGTAGTAGTCCCCGGGTTTCCTCCGTCAATCTCCATTGGCACCACATGTGGTTCCGGTACAAAAATTGATTCCGACTCCGGACTTGGCTTGATTGATGGAACTCTCAAGTGCGCCAGAGCTATTCCGGGAGGAATTTCTTGCCTGGACGAACCTAGCTTGGATAAGGTATCCGCGGCCTCATTTTCTGCGCGCGGCACATGGTGAAACTCACACCCTTCGAAGAATCCGGCAATCTTTTGCACATGGAACCGGTATGAGGCCATGTTGGCATCTTTTGCATCCCAATCTCCGGAACACTGTTGCACCACAAGATCTGAATCACCATAGCAAATGATCCTGAGTGCCCCGATTTCTTTTGCGACCTTTAGCCCATGTATCAGAGCTTCATACTCAGCGGCATTGTTTGATGCCCTGAAGTGCACTTGTAAAACATACCGGAGGTGATCTCCTTTTGGTGAGGTGAGTACTACACCGGCACCTAGGCCCTCCTTGAGCTTGGATCCGTCAAAATGCATCTTCCAGTACTCTATTTTGTGTTCTGGCGGCTTGTATTGTATCTCCGCCCAATCCACCAAGAAATCAGCTAAAGCTTGCGATTTTATGGCATCTCTTCTTTCATATACCGGCACATACGGTGATAGCTGAATTGCCCATTTTGCAATCCTGCCGCTGGCATCCTTGTTGCCCATGATATCGGAGATTGGTGCCTCACTCACCACCTTCATAGGGTGCTCCTCAAAGTAATTCTTGAGCTTTGTGGCGGCCATAAACACGCCATAAGTCATTTTTTGGAAGTGTGGGTAGTTTTGCTTTGATGAGGAGAGCACCTCGCTCAGGTAGTATACCGGCCTCTGGACGGTTTTTCCTTCCTCTTCTCTTTCCACCACAACCACAACACTAACCACCCGGTTCGTTGCCGCTATATAAAGCAACATAGGTTCTCTTTCCAAGGGCGAGGCCAAAATTGGGGCCGTTACGAGCATGTTTTTCAATTCTTTAAACGCTGCGTCTGCCTGTGTGGTCCAGACGAAAGTATCCGATTTTCTCATCAAAGCATAGAGCGGCAAGGCCTTTTCTCCTAGCCTGCTTATGAACCGACTTAGCGATGCCAAGCTTCCGGTAAATTTTTGCACATCTTTCAGTTCTCGCGGGATAGTCATTCTTTCTATTGCCCGGATTTTTACCGGATTGACCTCAATGCCCCGGCTTGAGACAAGGAAACCGAGCAACTTGCCAGCAGGGACACCAAAGGTGCACTTTGCCGGATTGAGCTTCATCCGGAACCGCCTTAGGTTATCAAATGTTTGCCGGATGTCGTCGATTAAGGTATCTTTTACTTTAGTCTTTATCACAATATCATCCACATAAACTTGCACATTTTTTCCGATTTGATCAAACAAGCATTTTTGCATACAGCGCTGGTACGTTGCACCAGCGTTGCGCAAACCAAAAGGCATGGTAACATAGCAATAAGCCCCGTGCGGGGTAATGAACGCAGTTTTTATTTGATCTTCTTTTTTCAGGGGGATTTGGTGGAAGCCGGAATACGCATCCAGGAACGATAACAACTCACACCCAGCAGTAGAATCAATAACTTGATCGATTCGGGGCAAAGGGAAAGGGTCTCTTGGGCAAGCTTTGTTGAGGTTGGTGTAGTCGATGCACATGCGCCACACTTTTGCTAGTTTTGCCTCCAAGTTCTCATCTTTTTTCTTTTCGACCATCACTGGATTGGCCAGCCACTCTGTGTGCGTGACCTCCACGATGAAACCGGCAACCAACAGCTTTGTTACTTCTTCTCCAATGATCTTTCTCCTATCTTCAGCGAACCGGCGCAAAGGTTGACGCACCGGCTTAGCATCCTTTCTGACGTTTAGAGAGTGCTCAGCCAGCTCCCTCGGAACACCCACCAAGTCATCAGTAGACCAGGCGAAGATATTCCGATTCTCACGGAGGAAGCTGACGAGCGCGCTTTCCTATGCTTGACTGAGGCCGGCACCGATACGAACGGTGCGCTCTGGGTAAGCCGGATCCAGCACAATGTCCTTTGTTTCATTTGTCGGCTTGAATGTCGGTGAGTCCAAGCTTCCCCTCATTGCCGCTAAGCTCAACTTTGAGGACTGAGCCAGCGCAACAGCAGTTTGCATTCTTTTCTTTTCTTCCGCTATCACCAGCGATTCTGCCAGGTTTGATCCGGCGGAAGCAGTTTCCATTGAGACTTTATAGTTCCCCACCACAGTTAGTGGTCCACGAGGTGCCGGCATCTTCATCTTGAGATAGGCCGTGTGAGTTGATGACATGAAAGCTGCCAAAGCCGGTCTCCCCAACAAGGCATGGTAGGGACTTGTTATCACCAGAATTTGACCAAGCCAGAGGTGGGCCGCGATCAAGATGGACTTGAAGATATGCATATAGAAGAGATATGTGAATCGGCCTTATTTACCAAGTTTGGGCTAGCTAGCCCGTGTATCTTAGTTTAGAAATTAGAGTTTGTCTCGTGCACGGTTTAGTGCACGCCCACATTAGAAAGTCCCCTGGACTATAAATATGTACCTAGGGTTTATGGAATAAACAACAACCAACGTTCAACACAAACCAATCTCGGCGCATCGCCAACTCCTTCGTCTCGAGGGTTCTTCCGGTAAGCACCATGCTGCCTAGATCGCATCTCGCGATCTAGGCAGCACGAGCCTGCCTAGTTGTTCATGCGTTGCTAAATCTTTGAAGCCTTTTTGATGGCGAGCAACATAGTTATCGTAGATGCGTTAGGGTTAGCATTGTTCTTAGCATCATATGCTTACGTAGTGCAATCCTTGCGCATCTAGCCGTCCCTGTACCTCATCATGGGTGCAGGGGCGGCACCCCGCTTGATCGTTATTTAGTAGATCTGATCCGTTACGGTCGCTCCTTGATTCGTCAAGGATTAGTTTAATATCTGCAATAGTTAGGCCTTACAAAGGGTTGGAGGATCCAGCGGCATGCAGGGTGTAGTTTGCTGCCCCTAGACAGGACGTTCCGAGGATCAACCTAGTGTTGGTTTTTAGGCCTTGTCTAGGGCTGGCTTACGTTTACCGTGCGTGAGCGCGAGGCCCAATCGTGAGTAGGATGATCCGATTATGCGGTGAGAACCCCAGATCGTCGTGGATCTCATATGCTTTATCATGATCAAGCAGGACCACCATATATTCGGCCACCTCGGACGAATCATGGGTGGATCGGCTCCATGAGCCGATTCACGGGACAACCCGAGAGCCGATCGAGGCTCGTATTTAACGATGTACGTGTGTGCCCTGCAGAAACTAAGCGAGGCATCATCCACACCTTCCGACCAGGTATAGGTCAGGTGGCACGCCTTGCAACCCGCATCGACGAGCGACCAGGAGGCTTTGCGGGCCGTCGCTGCGAGGGATCGGGCCAGCCGCAGCCCTAGTCGTTCCGGCTCTACGGTGTTGACCAGTCACTGCCCGCCGGTGGGTTTCGACGTCAACACATTACAGCACGCCAGTGGGACAATCTTCAACATCGAACACCATGCCATCTTCATCGAAGTGGCGGAAGAAACTCCGGTCACGTACGGGAGCTTCTTGGCGAGCTCAAGAAGAAGTACGACGAGGTCAAGTCTGCCCTCGAAGCCGACCTAATCGGCTCTTTCCACGGACCCGCTCCCACGGCATCGAGATGGAAGGGGTTCACACCGAAGAGCGCGCTTGATGGAGTGGACCTGTCCACCCCGTCAGAGGAACGCACCAGGTCGCTGCGTCAGGAGATAAACTTCATGGTGGCTCATTCGCTGCACCGCCATTCTGAGAGCCTGGTGAACACGTTGGAGCGCGTCGCGCTGCGCGTGATCCAGGAGATCATGAGCCATCAGTACTCTCCGTCAGGACCAGCCCTAGGGACTCATCAAGGGGAGTTGCTACTCCAGTCCCGTCCACCGCTGCCGTTCGCGTTGGCAGCGCCCGAAGCGCCGAACTCATCGGCCTATGTCGTCTACAAGATTGGTGGTGACCCCAGTGATTACCAATTTCTACAGGACGCGCCCAAGGAGATCCCGCACGGATACGCATGCGCATACGTGCCGATCGCAAAGACTGGGCACCCTCAAACCAGGTCGCCGTAGCGAGGGACACGGGGGCAACAGGAGGAACGTCGGAGACAGACCCTGAGAAGCAAACGTGGCTAGCTAAATATGCCACCCCGACAAAACTCCCGAGCCCAGCTCCTGCAGTTGGCTCAGAACCAGAGAAACAGGCATGGCTGGTTAAGTACGCCACTCCGACGAATCTTCAGGGTTCGGCACCTGCAGCCATCACCGCGGATCAAATTTGTACGATCCTGAAAGATCAGTTCGGCATGATGCCGAAAAGAAAGGCGATCGGCTATACCAAGCCGTACCCCAACGAGTACGAATTGATCCCGCTGCCACCCAAATATCGGCTCCCGGACTTCACAAAGTTCAGCGGATCAGATGGCTCCAGCTCCATCGAGCATGTGAGCCGATATTTGGCACAGCTGGGCATGATCTCAGCGTCAGACGAGCTGCGCGTGAGGTACTTCTCACAGTCCCTCACAGGATCGGCTTTCGGATGGTACACGTCGCTGCCACCGAACTCAATCCAGACCTGGAAGCAGCTGGAAGAACGGTTCCATGAGCAATATCACTCAGAGGCTTCCGAGGCTGGCATTGCCGATCTAGCACAAGTACGACAGAAGCGCGGAGAAACGGTGTCAGAATACATCCAGCGCTTCAGGACCGTTAGGAACCGATGCTATTCGGTTCACGTAAGCGAAAAAGAAGCAGTCGAATTGGCGGTGGTGGGTCTATCATCATCGATCAAGGAAGTGGCCTCCCAGGCGGACTATCCTTCATTAGCACACATGGTGCAGAAGTTGTCAGCGTATGAACAACGCCACCCGGATGTCTACCAAGATAAATTCAAGCGCGTGGTTACCATGGTTGACGCAGGCGAAGATGAAGGTCCTACGGGAGAACGAGAGGTCGCGGTGGCTGAATGGACTCGAGCTGCAGGCCCAGTAACCTGCAAATGGGTAAAGCCACCGGGGCCTCCAAGAGGGTTCGACTTCGACGTGACGAAAACCGAGCAGATTTTCGACCTCTTACTCGCGGAGAAGCACATAAAGATACCCGAAGGCCACAAGTTTCCTACGGTGCAAGAGCTGAACGGAAAGCCATACTGCAAGTGGCATAACACGTTCACCCACACCACCAACGACTGCAGGGTGTGGCGTCAGCAGATCCAAGTGGCGATAGAAAATGGGCGACTAATTTTTAACCAGTATGCCATGAAGGTCGACACACACCCCTTCCCCGCCGTCAACATGGTGGAGTTTACCCACCTTGGAGGGTGCCAGCCTGATTTCTCAGCCAACATCAGCATGGTAGAGCTTGGACACCGCTCTGAGAAGGACGGGGATGAGGACAGCTGCTCTCAGAGCAAGGACACTGAGGGGGCCGCTCCATGCGATCGGCTCCGTCAAGATGGCAAGCGCTACGTCACAGAGGGGGAAGTGAAGAACATAAGATACCAACGACCCCTCTCTGATCACCTCCTCAACAAGTATGTTAGTCGATATGACCAACGCCGGCGATACAACGACAATGATGAAAGAGGTCGTCTGACCAGAAACGACGGAAGACATCGCCGGCATAATCATGATGAGGAGCGGCAGGAGCGCCACGGCAGGGAGCAGGACGATACGGACAGGCATTGGCACTGCCCCTTCTTCAGGCACTGCTGGGATTCAGGAATGAGTCGATTACCAACAATCGGCAACTGCCCAGAATGCAACCGGAAAAAGAAGGAGACAGCCAACGTGTCTGTGTTCGAGCGCTTAGGGCCTCTCCCACCGCAAAACAGACGCGCTGAGACCCCTCTGTTGGAAGATCTCGAGGATTCAGAAGACGAAGGGGAATACGAAGAAGACAGGTGCCACCGTCCAAGGTGGTGCCCTGACGGTCTCAGCCATTCACAAAAGCGCAGGGTTCAGTGATTGCGCGGTCTGGAGGAAGCCGAAAGGATGTACTTGCATACGCTGAGGAAGGCGCGACCTGATCTGGCTGCGAAAGTCCAGAGGACCCTGGATGAGGAGGGACTGCCGCAAAGAAAAGAGTGGCGCCCCAAGCAAAAGAGAGCCGATGATGAAACATCGGCTGGCACAAACATGGTGTTCATTCGTCCGGTGGAGTGTAGTGCTCCACGATTACACAATGCACCCGACATGGACAACAGCAAGCGCACCAACGTGCTAAGGTCAGAGATTGGGCTGGTTTTATCCACCGGCATGGACGAGTAGCAAGACTACGTCGATAAGCAACATGGCGAGGCCGATCCTTGCGATCGGCCCTCCGAAACTGATGAAGGGATATTACAAAACCTTCACCGAGCAAGCAACGTGGAGGCCGATTCCAGCGATCGGCCAAAATTATCCTCACCATCTGCTTTGCCTAGGATCAACGTTTGACCTAACAGGGACTACCTGAAAAGCCGATACCATCAATTCTCTTGACAGAATCGGCTCGGGGGGCACCTAGATGGATAAAACATGAGGATATGAGATAATACTAAGTATGGGGGCCGGTACACAAATCGGCCTAAGATTCCTAAAATTTTTAAACATTTTACAGCCGATGCATGGACATCGACTTTAGAATTGAGAAGCAGCCGATGCATAGCCATCGACTCAAGAGATACATTTGTTAACCAGAAGGTCAGCCCTAGTGAATTACGAAGAGAAGCCCCAATGAAAGAACTCCTCAAGAGAGTAGTTTAACAGCTCAGATCTTCTCTTCAAGAACAATGCTAAGGGCAGCTTGGGTGTCCAGATCAGGTTAAGGGTGGGTCGCATCAGATCCACCAAAGGAAGGGAGCCGATCTGACTTGCAAGGACGAAGAGGCGCACTGAGGAAACTCGGGGGGCAGCCCACCTTGAAGGCTCTCTGCAAGCCGATTTACGTGCAAATCGGCTGGCTCTGCATGATCAAGCCCAGGCTAATTCGGCTAAGTCTCGCCTCGAGTAAGGCTCGGGGGGCAGCAGGCCTGGTGGATGCTCTGTTTAAAAGCCGATTGGGATACCAACGGCTGGTCCTTCGTTGCAACCTTCTTCACAAATGATGATTATTGAAGAACATTATTAGGTTTGGTTGGGAAAGTTCAAAGGTTTCCCTGAAGATACTGCATTTTCTGCCAAATTTAGAAAATCATCGGTTGGAGAAGGGAAGGGCGAATCTTGAAGGACCGATACGGTGCTATCGGCTCATTATGCATTGGCAAAGGGGACGAATCGGCAAGGTCAGTGGGAGAGGAAATCGGCAAATCAAATTGGGGAGAAGTTCTTCATTAATAAGAAAGATTTCTTACATAGTAGAACTGATTGCCCTCGATAGGGGATACATTGCCCCGCCTACTTCTACGGATCCTATGCTAAGGGCCCTATCTACGGGCCGTTGCTGCCCTCATCGTCGCCGTCATCGCCGCTGTCGGCGCTGCTCCCGGCCGGCTCGTCGTCACTGCTCCAGCGGCCGCCGGCAGGACCTTCATTGTCCTCGTCCTCCTCGTCGTCGTCGTCGTCGCTGTCGAAGTCACTCAGATTTCCCGGCCAGGGGCAATGGCGCTTGGCCGGCGGCTCGTCGGGGGAGCTGTCGTCGTCGTCGTCCTCCTCTTCCTTCTCCTTCACCTCCTCGGAGGTGGCCCCATCCCAGGGGAAGTGATCATCCTCGCTTTCTTCCACCGCTTCCTTATCGGCAAGGAAGCGGAGATCGCTCTCCCCGTCTGTCAGGGACCTGTCGTCCTCTGACCAGATGGAGAAGTCATGGTCTGACTCCTCCCCGGCCGCAATGGCGCGGCGGATGTTGGCCGCGTGGACTTCTGCTGGGTTGTACTCCGGCGTCGGCTCGCGGGATGTGGAGGACTGGCTGGAAAGATCCGATGGAGCGAGAGGAAGAAGAAGACATCGTGGCGCAGGAGGGCTTTTCGAGATGCTAATGCGAAGAAGATGCAGAGGAGAACTGTTCGTAGCAGTTAAATAAAAGGGGACATAATAGAAATTCAATGCCACAGCAGTTTCCGAGGAAGTGGTGCCAAAACTGTCAAATCGTGCGGAGAAGTTGAGAAGGCAAGTTGTCATGATGAGGGACTCTGCGACGGTTCTGCTCTGCCACGACATGACCCTACGAGAGAAAAGCATAATGATTTTGGAAATGTCATTTCCAAAACCAGGGGGGCATGTGTTATCACCAGAATTTGACCAAGCCAGAGGTGGGCCGCGATCAAGATGGACTTGAAGATATGCATATAGAAGAGATATGTGAATCGGCCTTATTTACCAAGTTTGGGCTAGCTAGCCCGTGTATCTTAGTTTAGAAATTAGAGTTTGTCTCGTGCACGGTTTAGTGCACGCCCACATTAGAAAGTCCCCTGGACTATAAATATGTACCTAGGGTTTATGGAATAAACAACAACCAACGTTCAACACAAACCAATCTCGGCGCATCGCCAACTCCTTCGTCTCGAGGGTTCTTCCGGTAAGCACCATGCTGCCTAGATCGCATCTCGCGATCTAGGCAGCACGAGCCTGCCTAGTTGTTCATGCGTTGCTCGTACTGAAGCCTTTTTGATGGCGAGCAACGTAGTTATCGTAGATGCGTTAGGGTTAGCATTGTTCTTAGCATCATATGCTTACGTAGTGCAATCCTTGCGCATCTAGCCGTCCCTGTACCTCATCATGGGTGCAGGGGCGGCACCCCGCTTGATCGTTATTTAGTAGATCTGATCCGTTACGGTCGCTCCTTGATTCGTCAAGGATTAGTTTAATATCTGCAATAGTTAGGCCTTACAAAGGGTTGGAGGATCCAGCGGCATGCAGGGTGTAGTTTGCTGCCCCTAGACAGGACGTTCCGAGGATCAACCTAGTGTTGGTTTTTAGGCCTTGTCTAGGGCTGGCTTACGTTTACCGTGCGTGAGCGCGAGGCCCAATCGTGAGTAGGATGATCCGATTATGCGGTGAGAACCCCAGATCGTCGTGGATCTCATATGCTTTATCATGATCAAGCAGGACCACCATATATTCGGCCACCTCGGACGAATCATGGGTGGATCGGCTCCATGAGCCGATTCACAGGACAACCTGAGAGCCGATCGAGGCTCGTATTTAACGTGTACGTGTGTGCCCTGCAGGAAACTAAGCGAGGCATCATCCACACCTTCCTGACCAGGTATAGGTCAGGTGGCACGCCCTTGCAACCCGCATCGGCGCGCGACCAGGAGGCTTTGCGGGCCGTCGCTCTGAGGGACTGGGGCCAGCCGCAGCCCTAGTCGTTCCCGGCTCTACGGTGTTGACCAGTCACTGCCCGCCGGTGGGTTTCTGACGTCAACAGGACTATCTAAGTCCACCACCTCAAACTCAAGGTTCTCAACACGACAGTTGTCACGTCCTCCAAACGACACGTCCACCCGAACTTTTCCTATCGGGGCGCAAGACAAACCGGGAACAATCCCATGGAAAGTTGTATGAGTTGGCTGCAGCATATTCTCTGTTATGCCCAGCGTACGCATGGTGTGCTTGTACATGATGTTTATGCTGCTACCATTGTCTATCAACACCTTGCTGAATTTTACTCGAGTTTCCGGCCCCTTCATGATTGGGTCCACAACGAGAGCCTATCCACCCGGATTCGGCATGACTTTGGGGTGATCCTTGAACGACCAGGTGATTTCCTGATCTGACCACAGCATGTATTTTGGAACTGCCGGCATCACGGCGTTCACTTCCATGGAACGGCGCTGCACGCTCTGCCTGTCCATCGGCTCAGTGACAAAGACAACCATGCACAGATGCGGGTCCTCGTAAACATTCCGGCCTAAAGGTGCCGGTGGAGGTGGTTGGTCATTGTCTTGCTCCACCCGGTTAACCTGCTGGTACTGTTGCCTGTTTGGCTGAGGCTGCACCGGTAATGCGTTTGCTCCAGTGAGCGGTGGTGGAGGTGGTAATTGCTGTTGTTGCTGCACGGGGCCCCCTGGTGCCTGCGCATCTTTTACCGCTCCTCTTTGCATCAAGAACTTGGTCCAAGAACAATCCTTCGTCAAGTGGTTCGACGGGTGATCCGGATTCGGCGTGTGCCACCGGCAAGGTTGATCCATGGCGGCTTCCATGGTGTATTTCACGGGCTCTTGCCAATTCTTTTTCTGGCCCCAGGGTTTCTTTTCTACCCACTGCTTCTTAGGACCTGCCCATGGCTGCGATCCGGTTTTTTGTCTCTGACTGCCGCTGGCGTCAAAATTTTCCTGCACGGCAGCAACTTGCTGTGATGCATATCTTCGATCCGGGAAATCTTCCCTTCTTTTGTTGTTCCGGTTATCCCGGTATTGCTGCTGATGCGGATTCGACTGCTCCGGCTCAGCTTGCACAGCCGGTTGCATTGGGTTTCCCAATGCATAGCTATCTGCCACACGTATCATCTCTGCTAAGGTTGTGGGCATGCTTCTCTGCAGCCTTTGCCACAAAGGTGATCCTCTCCGGCATCCTTGACTGAACCAAGCAATGGCTTGTGCCTCAATCACTCCTTCACACGTGTTTCTCATTGAGTTCCACCGGGTGAGATAATCCCGGTCTGGTTCTCCCGCACGCTGCTGACACAGCGCAAGCTGTTGGGGCCGGTTTGGCCTCTTGTAGTTACTGCTGAAGTTGTTCACAAATGCTTCCTCAAAGTCCAACCATCCGTTAATACTTCCTGCCGGCAAGTTGTTAAGCCAAATCCTCGCAGGACCCACGAGGTAGGACGGTATGATTCTTACCGCCCAACGCCGGTTTACTCCACCACCAGCCACATAAACAGCTGTGACATAATCTGCCAGCCAGTCTTCCGGCTTGGTCGTACCATCATACGTTCTTGTGTCCCGGGGCAATTGGAAGTTGCGTACCGGTGGTTCTTCTCTCATGATCCGTGGGCCAAAACACCTTGGGCCAGGAGGTCCTTCACATTCAACTATTGCAGATAGATGTACTCTGTCCAGCCTGTGCCTCGCATCCCGGTCTGGCAAACATCTTTCCCCCAGGCGTTCTCCCAAAGGGTTCCGGTGGACTCTTGCTCATTCCATCTCAGAATCTGATTCATCGTACTCTTCTGGTTCCGCGGCTCTTGCCTGCCGGTACCCTGGTGGTGGCATTTCTTCATCCACATACGCCACTCTTGCGGCTCGATAATTTTGCCCGGTTTCATATCTACCGGCTTGATTGTTTCCGGCATAGCCTCCCTTGGCGTAGCCTCGATCTGCCCCTTGGCTTTTTCTACCGGCATCATGTTGCCCGGCTTTTTGTTTTCCGGCAAGAACTGGATCATACACAGTCATCTGCCGTGCGTTCTTTTCTCTCTCCTTTCTTTTGTCCGGATGAGGGGATGATGCCTGCCCCTGAGACTTGCTTCCGGCATTTTTTGTCGAACGCGCGGATTTTGAGGCCACTGCCTCGTTCAGCTTAGCCAGCTGCTCAGCATTTTGCTGCTCAATAACTTTCAACAGCTCTTTTACACGTTCCTGCTGCTTTGCCAACTCGTCACCGGAAAGAGATTCACATAGGTCTACTGCAGCTTTAGCGGCTTTTATAGTTTTATCCGGACTACTGTACTTAGGCTTTTCTACAATGCTCACAGATACAGATGCACTCTTGCCGGTAAGAACTTCTTTGCGCAAATCCTGATCTAGATTACGAGCCTTAAGCCGGTTTTCCGGCATCCTAGCAGCATGAGCACTAACTGAAGCAAAGCCATGAGCAGCGTTGTACTCACGTAGGGTTAGGTTCAGCTCGCGCTGCGCCCAGATGATGTCGGCGCCACCGGTAAGCAGGGCCTTGCGCGTGGCCTCCAGCTCCTCCTGAGCCTTTGCCGGGTCGATGTTCTGCGCGAACGGCGTGGCCAGCGTGTTCATCGCCGCTTGGAGAGGTGTTGCCGGTGGTGCTGACGATGCTCCCGCGACGCCGGCGTCACGTTCCAGCGGTGGTTTTGCCGCGCGGGTCGATGCCGCACGTTCATCTCCTTGCTCCACAGCTCCCTTGCCGGTGTTGACCGCGCCAGCCATCATGACCTCCACGCTGCCGGCGGCGCGGCCAGCACACAGCCATCTTGGCGGATCCGGCGCCACCAGCACCGGCGAGAGGCGCTGGCGCACAGGGACGGTGCCGAGGTAGACGCGGATGCTGCCGAACTCGATGGTGCGGCCGTTCTGCGGGAACTTGCCGCCGTTGGCGAAGCAGCCAGCGTTATCGTTGATGAAGTCCATGTTGTAGATGTGTTCCACGAGCGCGGACACCGTGCGCTCGCCGTTGATGTCGAGGATGCCCGCCCGAATATGAACTCCAGCAAGCGCCACTTCATGCCCCACGGTGGGCGCCAACTGTCGTCGTGGGGAACAAACAGATGCCATAGGATGGCTTATCTTGGGGCCGAATGGACGCTAGAGGATTCGGGGGAGGGTTTGCGACTAGATGGACGAACTTCCGGATGCTTTCCTCAAGAACTTGGCCAGGGCCAGAGGTAGAAGAAGAAAGACACAAGGATGAACTCGCTCTAGATCACCATGTTCATTGATCTCAAAACAGGTTACAGGTTTTTCTCTCTTCTGTGGATCGCGCGTATGAAAGAGGCTGCCCCCTCTCCTTATATAGGGGAGAGGGTGGCTTACAGAACAAGAAACCCTAATGGGATCTTTGACTAGACAAACTACTTTACAAAGATACTTTATAAAGCTACTTTAATCACAGATGACGCCGAGGTCTTCTTTAAACATGAAGGATGACGTCCTCCGGCTTCTTTGACCGTCATCCTCTTCTTTGTCTTCAAGCCTCCGTTTAAAGCTACTTTGCTTAGCTCATCCTTGTCCTTTAGCTCCTGACGGAATCTTTGACCAGTCAGCCGACATGCCCTTCCTTCCGGTGCGCCGGTATCTTTCCTTCCTGGTTCCGGTATACCCCTCTTGGGGATACCGGCTTAGCTTTACTTATCCAAGCTCTATCTTCTTATTCCGGTATGAACATTAAACCGGTATCTTGAAGGGTGAGACCATCCGGTATGGCATACCTTTGGCATACCGGGGGTCATCCCCCCAACACTTCCAAACAAATTTGGTTTCATGCGATTCGGAGTTCGGGAGCAATTGTTATTAAAGAAAAAGAGAAAAGAAGAAAAAGAAAAGAAAAAAAAGGGAAGGAGCCAGCCGGCCGGACCGGGCCAGGCGCCGGCCCACCCGGTCGAAAACCGGCCTGGGAACCGGTGCCATCCGGGCGGATTCCCGTGGGCCTGGCCGCCCCGTCCGGTCGCAGGCCCGGTCACCGACCGGCCCGCCCGGCGCTGCCTCCCGGCTGAACCGGGCTCCCCGCCAGCTGGGCCTCACCGCCCCCACGCGGCCCACCTGCTCGCCCGCGCGGCAGGCCTTTCCGCCGCCCAACACAGCTCGCAGGCCTGGCCGCCTCCTGGCCCAGCCGAATCTCCACCGGGCCGCCTTGGCCGCCGCCGGCCCATGCCACGGCCTGCTGCTCCCCCGCGCGCTCGAGGCAGTTTGGCCGCCCAGCGCGCCATCTGCAGCGCCCGGTCGGTGGGCCGGTCCGACCGGGCAGGCCACCGGCCTCTCCGGCCCAGGCTTCGGTCGACCGGCCTGCTGGCCGGCTGGGCTGTCTTTTTCAGCTTGTTTTTTATGCGTTTTACACCCCGTTTCTTCCCCAACGGTTATTTTTCTCCCTAGACTATAAATAGCCCTTCTTCCACCTTGAGCAAGTTAGTTCTTCCCATTCTCTCACCTCCATTGTTGCTATTTGAAGAACTTGCTCTCCCCCTTGATTCCTCCAACCATTCTTGCTCATATTTGAGGATTTGAGAGAGGAGATCTAGATCTACACTTCCACCAAACCATTTCTTCTCTAAGTGAGGGAATCTCTTGGGATCTAGATCTTGGAGTCTTTGGTTGACTTTCCCCCTTGTTCTTCCTCTCCAATCTCATCCTAGCATTCGTTGCTTTGGTGGGATTTGAGAGTGAAGGATTTGAACACCTCTAGTGTTCTTGCTTTGCATCATTGCATAGTGTTGAGCTCTCCACCACGATTAGTTCGAGTGAGAGACCGTGAGCTTGTTACTCTTGGAGGGAAACCTCCTAGTTGGCTTGGCGGTTGGTGCTCCGGTGATCTCTTCAAAAAGATTGTGAAGAGGCCCGGGCTTCTCCTTCGTGGAGCTTGTGAAGTGGTTGTGGAGCTTGCCATCTCCGGAGCGGAGGAAAAGCTAACCATAAGGAAAGGGCCATTATCCTTCGTGGGTGTGGTTCGGAGAATAGGGTGAGCCTTCGTGGCGCGGGGAATCCTTCGTGGGACCTCCACTCCTCCAAACGTGACGTACCTTGTTGCAAAGCAAGGGAACACGGGAATACATCCTCGTCTCCGCGTGCCTCGGTTATTTCTATACCCGAGCTCTCTTTCCTTGTGATAGCCATCGTGCTTGAAGTACATATATCTTGCTATCACTTGTGCTACATATATCTTGTGCCTATCTTGCTTAGCTCTAGTTGCCATTGTCACACTTAGTTGAGCTTAGCATATTTAGGGTTTGTGCTTGTAAACTAAACATTAGTTTAATTCCGCATTCTTACAAGACAAATCCGCAAGAGTTTGTAATTGCCTATTCACCCCCCCCCCCCCCTCTAGGCGACATCTCGATCTTTCAATTGGTATCAGAGCAAGGTCTCTCCTTGTTTTAGGCTTCACCGCCTTGAGAGTAAAGATGTCGGCTAGTATAGTGCACAATGACACAATTATCTTTGTTGGCACAAATTATCATTTGTGGCGAAATTGCTTGCTTTGTAAACTTCGGACCTTGTGTCCAAACATTGAGCAATTTCTAGATGTAGGTTTTTCTCCTCCGATGGATCCTCAAAATCTATCTTTAGAGGATGAGAAAAACTTACATCTTGAAGCTCAAGTATCTAATGAGCTTTTATTCTCCTTGAGACCCGATTTTCGTAGGTTCTTGATATATATAAAGCGAAAGTCGTCTCATGAGATGTGGATCAAGCTTAAGGAAATGTTTGGTGGATCCACTTCTCATTTGGTCGGTGGTGACTCCGAGGAGCTCTCTTCTTCTTCACATCATGAAGAGCTCCAAGTTGCTTCCACCTCCGACCGTGATGAGTTATCATCTACTTCCACTTCACCAACGTGTTGCAAGACACAAGGTAATGATATGGTGAGTGGTGAGGAAAATTGTAATGTTGATATTGTGCTCAATAGTGATGATTCTTCATCTCTATCCCATTGCAATGCTTCCTCTTTGGACTTAAACACATCTAGCATTGAAAATAATCTACATGCTTGCGTTGATAGTCCTTGCATATCATGTGTAAATTGCTTACATAAATCCCATGATGATATGCTTGCCTTGTCTTGCTCCCATAATCAAAATGCCTCTATTTCCTCTAGTTGCTTGTTGACTAACAATGTAGAGGAAACCGAACACTCTATGGATCAAGACATGTTTTCAAATGAGGATTCAAGAATTTCTTCATCTTCATCCTCCGGTATGCACATGTGCCTTATGGCAAATGGATCAAAGGTATCTCCTACTTTGACTCCTAACACTTCCTCTAATGATGATGATGATAATGATGAAGAATATAATATCTTGGTGCATAATATGGCAATGGTATATGCTTCTCTTCATGGTAATAAAGAAGCTCGTGCTAATCTCGAACACTCTATGGATACCTTGAGTAAATATAGGAAAACCATAGTGGAGTTGGAGTCCCATGTTGAAAATGGGGAAATGAGGTTCACTCTCCTCAAGCATGAGCTAAAAGATGAGAAGCATACTAATTTTATGCTTACACAAAAAATTGAATCCTATATGCATAAAAATGAGAAAACTATTGTTGATGCTTGTGCTACTAACTCTAATTCTTGTGAAGCATCTACCTTAAAGGAGAATGTTGAGCTAAGGGCTCAACTTGAGTTGCTAACTAGCAATTGTAGGGAATTGGAAGAAAGCAATAAAACGCTCTCACACTCTCTTGAGGATCTTCTAACTTCCTACGATGCGCTAAAGTTAGCTCATGAGGCTAGTATCACTAAGGTAACATCTTGTGAGCCTCATGTGGACATTAGCACAATCTCTACTACAAATGCTATATTGCCATGTGCTAGTCCTTGTAATCCATCTAGTCAAACTAGTGATACACCTTGTGTTGGATTACTTGCCTTGCCTTGTTGCTCTAACAATGAAGCTTCTACTTCCTCTAGTACTTGTATTTCTACTAACCATGTAGAGGAAATAAAAGAGCTCGAGGCCCAAGTCATTTCTTTGAAGAAAGACTTAGAAAAGCGTCATGAAGGGAAATCCACACTTGACAAGATGCTAAGTGTGCAACAATCCCCCAATGACAAGAGTGGACTTGGATTCAACTCCAATAACAAGAACAAGTCCAAGAGCAAGAACAACAAGAAGAAGGGCCAAGACAAAGTCAAGGATCCGGTCAAGTTGGTTTGCTTCAAGTGCAAGGTTGAAGGGCATCATGTTAGATCATGCCCATTGAAGAAGAAGAAGCACTTGAGTGAGAAACAACAAGGGAAACGTCCACAAGGTCAAGGTCAAGCTCATGCTCGACCTCAAGTTGAAGATAGGCCACTTCCCAAGAAGAATCAAGATGTTGTTCCCCAAGAGAAGAAATCAATAAAGAAGAGAAAGGGGAACACTTGCTACTTATGCCGTGTGAAGGGGCACTTTGCTTCTTCATGTTTAAGTGGTACCTTATCTAACCCTATAATTGTTGATGATGATTATTCTCTAGGGAAGGATGAGGATGGCAATGTGTTTGCCAAGTTTGTTGGAACTCAAAGTGGTCTCAAGAAAAGGACCATTTGGGTTGCCAAGCCTATTGTGACTAACCTCTTAGGACCCAACTTGGTTGGGGACCAACAAGCTCAAACGTGATCAATAGGTGCATGTGGAGGTCATTGGAGATTTGGCTACTTCATGAAGAATTAAGGGATCTTCATATATTATATTTTGACCAAGCCAAGTCATATGGATCATCATCTATATCTTATATCCAATGTTCCTCCTTGCGGTAACTTATACTTCAACTCTTCATGTTTATTGTAAGTTACTTGCCCCTTTGCATGTTTGGTTTTGTATCAAATATGTGTTTGTATATGTGTATCTTACTTGCCTATCTTGTGTATTCAAGTATGCTTGTTTGACTCATCATATACTTGTGTAATGTTTTGAGCCTAATGCATCTTGATGATATCTTATTTGGCTCTCTTTGAGTGATTAATGGAACATCCCATTTTGGGGGAGTGATATGCATTGTGCATCTCTCTTTCTTAAAATGTGTGTACATGTGTACCACCACTTAGTATTGATATTGCAAGATTATCTAGTCACTATGTGGTGTGCCATACTCATGAGAAATTCAAATTCTAAATATCCATTAATCATCTCTAGTTGAATTTTAGTTGCCTCTTATTTAGAAGAAATGTTTTATCACATTATGGGGGAGTAATATGTTTTGTACATATCACAAGCCTAGAAAATGTGAACATATGAGGTTATACCACTTAGAGTTGATGCTCTTAATTATCTTGTTCCTAGGTGGCATGTTTGCTCAAACAAGCTCCATTCCTAATAAAAATATTTTATTACTCATCTTGTGGGCTTTTGTTTGAATATGAAATTCTTGGTGCGGTTTTTTCCTCAAACACATATCTCTATATCTTATTTGGGACACCGTTTGCTTCAAATTATTCTAATCATTGCCGTGCGTGATTGTGTGACTAGTTGAAGCTATCAAGAATCTTCATCCGTGCATAGTGCTCAATTCTATATACTTATCCTATGCCTTTTATTGTGAAGTTGATCCTTACTAACATTGTGAATACTCCACCGGAAATTATTTCCAATATACTCATTGTCTTTGACAATTGATAACCTTGTATGTGGTTGAATTTTTGGATCATCTTCACCTTGGATTGTTTATTATTGCCTTATTTTATTTCCAACAAATCTTTGTAGCTCCCATGTGTCTTCCTTGTCCCTTTGAAAAATCTTTTGATAAATTCTCTTGATTCATATCAAGTGTTTGTTTTGGAAGACAAACCTTTTTCCTTACGGTACATTGTGCCATTGTGAAAAGTGTATAGGGTTTGGTTTATTTTGTTTGAACCTTGCTCTTTTGGGGAGTTTGCTATCTCATTCTTTCTTACATGATTCATTTGCTTGAATGAGATAAATCCTTGAGCATGTTTGCTTTATTTCATCCTTTATGCTCAATGGTTTCTTCTTAGTTCATTTGTTGAACTTTGTTGAACAAATCTTTTGTGATTTGCGTCTTTGATATATTTTGGACAACAAATTTGTGTGGTGACACCTTTATGCCTTATTCGATTCTTTTGGTGTTTTGTCCAAAGTATATCTTTCTTGGATCTTTAAAGTCTTTATGTGTGCTTATATGTAATTTGTTTATATTTGTAGCATGCTTGCTTTGTTTGATCCATTATATAGGGTATACTCCATCAAATCCTAAATGGCTAAGATGTGCATGAAATTCAAATTTCATCTAAATATGCACATATTTATATGGAGTGTGTCCTATATATTGTGGTTTGTCTAACCATGTTGGACCCAATAAGTTTGGGGGCCAAGATGTACTTGAATGATGTTTTAGGTACATTGGAGATGCAATGGAGGCTTGTCTCATCTATAAGGAAGGTGTTATCACCATATGAGAATTGGAGTCAAGACTAGGATGATCGATGAATCCCTATCTACTACATCATGCCATTGCTATCTCGGTAACAAGTATCTTATTCATGCATACTCATATAGCATCCAACCTCTTGTAGGTTGCATCTTGGCATGAAATTCTTTATTTCGAAAATATTGAGGTTCTTGAAAAATCCTTTTAAAGAAAACTTCTTATTGTACATTTGAGTAATTTGAGAAGATGCATATGATAGGAATATATATATATATATATATATATATATATATATATATATATATATTATGTTTGTGATTCACCTATCTCAAATATGCCCTCTAGCAATTTATTGCATATCAATTCCTCAAAGAGCTCTTATGTGCAATATTGATGAAATTGCGAAATAAATCCATATTTATGATACTTGTTGCCTTTCTCAAAACATTCCAACTAGCTTTACTTCCCTTATTGTTGGTTGTGATGTTTTTGAGATTTTCTTAGTTAAAGCTCATTCATATACCACTAGTGAAAATTGGAGCCATAGGCTATATATGCCTTTTAAGCAAATATCCTTTGGTATATTTTATGACTTCATCTTGGATATCGTATCTTATTTATTTTGTTAACCTCTTGTGTGTGCATGTTTCTTTATGGATCACTATGTCCACTTTAGAAACTTATATACATGAGAGCGTTAATCCATCACCTTGATATCTTTGTTCTTTGCCGACCATCTTTTATCCTTTGTTTCTTAGTGGTGTTGGTAAAGGAGATTTATGAGTGCTTGATTTATTTGTTTTCCTTCTTGCACTCATATCTCGTAATTGTTGGACTAAAGTTGTTCTTGATAAGCATATTCTCTTTATCTTAGTTGCGTTCTAAATGATATATAGGGAGTGAGGATTCCATGTTTGTGCATATTGTATTCAAATGCAAACATTATAAATTGTGCACAAACCTTGGGGAGCTTTCTTATTTTATTTAGAGCACTATATCTCTCTTATCATGATATCTTTGTTTGTCCAATTGGATCTTTGATTGCTTGCTTTATTTATTGAAGCTCACTTCACCATGTTATCTTTTTGCAATCTTTGATCCTCAATATAGTTTGACTTCCTTCAAGTATTCATCATTGGATATGTGCACTTGATTCCACTCAAATTATGAGAAGTGCACACTTTGGGGAGGAACTCACATTATATTGGCCTTCTAAATTTTTCACCCATTTTGACAATCGATGCCAATGGGGGAGAAGTTTAGAGGGTTTAAGGGAATGGTTTTATACTTAAGTTTGGTTTGTGCTTAAGTGTTTTGCCTCTCATGCATTCCATATTTATATGTCTTGCATGGTTGTATATATATAGTGGAAACTATCCCAAAGGTTAATCTTGACAATATATGCAATGAATTCATGTTCATCACACGTGCATACATTGTGGGGGAGTTTTCTCTATATATATTGGTTCTACTCACATCTCTTGCATTTGTTGTAGTTGTGTGAGTAGAGCCGGTTTTGATATGGGCTAGTAGCTTTGTGTTACTTGACCATATCAAATACAACCTCTTGTATACAACTTATTCTCGGATAAGTTGCGTACTTGTTTCTAATATTCATTATATAAACCCTCTTATTGTGGTTGTCATCAATTACCAAAATGGGGGAGATTGTAAGGGTATATTGCCCCTATGTGTGGTTTTGGTAATCAATGACAACCCCTATGGACTAATGTTTTCATTGAGTTTATATGAAGGAATATTCCATAGGTACTACTTGCTCTCCATGTGTTGGATTCAAGTATGGATGCCATGAAGATAAAGGTATACCTTGTGTATTGGCATCAAGATCATCGGTATGAAGATATATACATGTGACATGATCAATAAGAAGAAATGAAGATGGAGTTCTTATGTGGAACTCAATATTAGCCATGCTCTATCTTATGTGAGTATGTGAAGATACAAGTTTGAGTTGGGCAAGTTCAAGATGAGCATCTCAAGTGAATCACATACTTGAAGCTTGCCATCCATTTGGTGATAATGGATTAGTGAAGATGTGTATCAATGGAGCTTTCCCATCATAGTGTATGGGGGAGCATTTGTGAGTCTTCACGAAGCAACATTGGTCAAGTGAGGCATTCCGGCTTGAGTGAAGCTTGAAGAGTTATCATCAAGATCAAGCGGGATGCGCAAGGCAAAGGTATGGCCTTGCTAGGTTTTCCTTTTACCGGTCTCAAGGTGGATGTTGGGAGACCGGATTATAGGATAGATAGCCGCACTATTAAGAGGGGCTTTCGGTTGGGTAACTTGATCACATCGTCTTAGGGAGCTCAATCCTTGCATGCGTTGCATATTCTTATTGCTTCTTGGTATTTCTCGGTGTGAGGTTCTTGAGCTTGTTGCTAGCTTTACAACAAGCCCAAGTTCATCGAAAACGGAGTTCACATGCATCTTCTATTGCGTTTTCGATGTTGGGTGATTTTACCGGTTATTCATGATATAAGGTTCTACCTTTTACATTCATGATAAAATCCCCTCCTACAGATTCTTGGGTTTTCACTTTCTATTAGATAGCATTTGTTGTTATCTTCCAAACAAATTTGGTTTCATGCGATTCGGAGTTCGGGAGCAATTGTTATTAAAGAAAAAGAGAAAAGAAGAAAAAGAAAAGAAAAAAAGGGAAGGAGCCAGCCGGCCGGACCGGGCCAGGCGCCGGCCCACCCGGTCGAAAACCGGCCTGGGAACCGGTGCCATCCGGGCGGATTCCCGTGGGCCTGGCCGCCCCGTCCGGTCGCAGGCCCGGTCACCGACCGGCCCGCCCGGCGCTGCCTTCGGCCGAACCAGGCTCCCGCCGGCTGGGCCTCACTTGCCCCCACGCGGCCCACCTGCTCGCCCCGCGGCCGAGCCTTTTCCGCCGCCCAACACAGCTCGCAGGCCTGGCCGCCTCCACAGCCCAGCCGAATCTCCACCGGGCCGCCTTGGCCGCCGCCGGCCATGCCACGGCCTGCTGCTCCCCAGCGCGCTGAGGCAGTTTGGCCGCCCAGCGCGCCATCTGCAGCGCCCGGTCAGTGGGCCGGTCCGACCGGGCAGGCCACCGGCCTCTCCGGCCCAGGCTCCGGTCGACCGGCCTGCTGGCCGGCTGGGCTGTCTTTTTCGGCTCGTTTTTTATGCGTTTTACACCCCGTTTCTTCCCCAACGGTTATTTTTCTCCCTAGACTATAAATAGCCCTTCTTCCACCTTGAGCAAAGCAAGGGAACACGGGAATACATCCTCGTCTCCGCGTGCCTCGGTTATTTCTATACCCGAGCTCTCTTTCCTTGTGATAGCCATCGTGCTTGAAGTACATATATCTTGCTATCACTTGTGCTACATATATCTTGTGCCTATCTTGCTTAGCTCTAGTTGCCATTGTCACACTTAGTTGAGCTTAGCATATTTAGGGTTTGTGCTTGTAAACTAAACATTAGTTTAATTCCGCATTCTTACAAGACAAATCCGCAAGAGTTTGTAATTGCCTATTCACCCCCCCCCCCCCCCTCTAGGCGACATCTCGATCTTTCAGTTGTCAATCTCACCGGCTTGTTGTAACAAAGGATTAAACGTATCGAGTGGAAGATGATTGTTTGCAAGAAAATAGTAAAACACAATTGCAGTAGATTGTATGCTATGTAAAGAATAGGACCGGGGTCCACAGTTCACTAGAGGTGTCTCTCCCATAAGATAAAAGCATGTTGGGTGAGCAAATTACAGTCGGGCAATTGACAAATAGAGAAGGGCATAACAATGCATCTACATGATATGATAAATATAGTGAGATTTAATCCGGGCATTACGACAAAGTACATAGACCGCCATCCAACTGCATCTATGCCTAAAAAGTCCACCTTCAGGTTATCATCCGAACCCCATTCAGTATTAAGTTGCTAAGCAACAGACAATTGCATTAAGTATGGTGCGTAATGTAATCGACAACTACATCCTTAGACATAGAATCAATGTTTTATCCCTAGTGGCAACAGCACATCACAACCTTAGAACTTTCATCACTTGTCCCGGTGTCAATGAAGGCATGAACCCACTATCGAGCATAAATACTCCCTCTTGGAGTTAAGAGTACAAACTTGGCCAGAGCCTCTACTAATAACGGAGAGCATGCAAGATCATAAACAACACATAAACAATAGATTGATAATCACCATAACATAGTATTCTCTATCCATCGGATCCCGACAAACACAACATATAGTATTACAGATAGATGATCTTGATCATGTTAGGCAGCTCACAAGATCCAACAATGAAGCACAACAAGGAGAAGACGACCATCTAGCTACTGCTATGGACCCATGGTCCAGGGGTGAACTACTCACTCATCACTCCGGAGGCGATCATGGCGATGAAGAGTCCTCCGGGAGATGAATCCCCTCTCCGGCAGGGTGCCGGAGGCGATCTCCTGAATCCCCCGAGATGGGATTCGCGGCGGCGGCGTCTCTGGAAGGTTTTCCGTATCGTGGCTCTCGGTACTGGGGTTTTCGCGACGGAGGCTTTAAGTAGGCGGAAGGGTAGGTTAGGGGGCGGCGCGAGGGGCCCACACCACAGGCCGGCGCGGCCAGCGCCCGGGCCGCGCCGCCCTATGGTGTGGCCACCTCGTGGCCCCACTTCCTTCCCTCTTCGGTCTTCTGGAAGCTCCGTGCAAAAATAGGACCCTGGGCGAAGATTTCGTCCAATTCCGAGAATATTTCCTTACTAGGATTTCTGAAACCAAAACAGCCGAAAACGACAAGCGGCTCTTCGGCATCTTGTTAATAGGTTAGTTCCAGAAAATGCATAAATATGACATATAATGTGCATAAAACATGTAGGTATCATCAATAAAGTAGCATGGAACATAAGAATTATCGATACGTTGGAGACGTATCAGCATCCCCAAGCTTAGTTACGCTCGTCGGAGCGGTAAAACGATAACAAAGATAATTTCTGAAGTGACATGCCATCATAATCTTGATCATACTATTTGTAAACATATGTAATGAATGCAGCGATCAAAACAAAAGTAATGACATGAGTAAACAAGTGAATCATATAGCAAAGACTTTTCATGAATAGTACTTCAAGACAAGCATCAATAAGTCTTGCATAAGAGTTAACTCATAAAGCAATAAATCAAAGTAAAGGTATTGAAGCAACACAAAGGAAGATTAAGTTTCAGCGGTTGCTTTCAACTTATAACATGTATATCTCATGGATATTGTCAACATAAAGTAATATAACAAGTGCAATATGCAAGTATGTAGGAATCAATGCACAGTTCACACAAGTGTTTGCTTCTTAAGGTGGAGGGAGATAGGTAAACTGACTCAACAATAAAAGTAAAAGAATGGTCCTTCAAAGAGGAAAGCATCGATTGCTGTATTTGTGCTAGAGCTTTTATTTTGAAAACATGAAACAATTTTGTCAACGATAGTAATAAAGCATATGAGTTATGTAAATTATATCTTACAAGTTGCAAGCCTCATGCATAGTATACTAATAGTGCCCGCACCTCGTCCTACTTAGCTTGGACTACCGGATCTTTGCATGCCATGTTTCAACCAAGTGTCACAAAGGGGTACCTCCATGCACTTTGTACAAAGGTCTAAGGAGAAAGCTCGCATTTTGGATTTCTCGCTTTTGATTATTCTCAACTTAGACATCCATACCGGGACAACATGGACAACAGATAATGGACTCCTCTTAAATGCGTAAGCATGTAGCAACAATTATTATTCTCATATGAGATTGAGGATATATGTCCAAAACTGAAACTTCAACCATGATTCATGGCTTTATTTAGCGGCCCAATGTTCTTCTCTAACAATTTTGCATGCTCCAACCACTAAGGTGATAGATCCTTCAGACAAGACGGACATGCATAGCAACTCACATGATATTCAACAATAGTTGATGGTGTTCCCCAGAAGCATGGTTATCGCACAACAAGCAACTTAATAAAAGATAAAGTGCATAAGTACATATTCAATACTACGATAGTTTTTAAGGCTATTTTGTCCCATGAGCTATATATTGCAAAGGTGAATGATGGAATTTTAAAGGTAGCACTCAAGCAATTTACTTTGGAATGGCGGAGAAATACCATGTAGTAGGTAGGTATGGTGGACACAAATGGCATAGTAGTTGGCTCAAGGATTTTGGATGCATGAGAAGTATTCCCTCTCGATACAAGATTTAGGCTAGCAAGGTTATTTGAAGCAAACTCAAGGATGAACCGGTGCAGCAAAACTCACATAAAAGACATATTGTAAACATTATAAGACTCTACACCGTCTTCCTTGTTGTTCAAAACTCAATACTAGATATTATCTAGACCTTAGAGAGACCAAATATGCAAATCAAATTTTAGCAAGCTCTATGTATTTCTTCATTAATGGGTGCAAAGCATATGATGCAAGAGCTTAAACATGAGCACAACAATTGCCAAGTATCACATTATCCAAGACATTTTAGAATTACTACATGTAGCATTTTCCAATTCCAACCATATAACAATTTAACGAAGAAGAAACTTCGCCTTGAACATTATGAGTAAAGCCTAAGGACATATTTGTCCATATGAAACAGCGGAGCGTGTCTCTCTCCCACAAAGTGAATGCTAGGATCCATTTTATTCAAACAAAAACAAAAACAAAAACAAACCGACGCTCCAAGCAAAGAATACAAGATGTGACTGAATAAAAATATAGTTTCAGGGGAGGAACCTGATGATGTTGTCGATGAAGAAGGGGATGCCTTGGGCATCCCCAAGCTTAGACGCTTGAGTCTTCTTAAAATATGCAGGGGTGAACCACGGGGGCATCCCCAAGCTTAGAGCTTTCACTCCTCTTGATCATAGTATATCATACTCCTCTCTTGACCCTTGAAAACTTCCTTCACACCAAACTTCAAGCAAACTCATTAGAGGGTTAGTGCACAATTAATAATTCACACATTCAGAGGTGACACAAACATTTTTTACACTTCTGGACATTGCATAAAGCTACTGGACATTAATGGATCAAAGAAATAAATCCAACATAGCAAAAGAGGCAATGCGAAATAAAAGGCAGAATCTGTCAAAAACAGAACAGTCCGTAAAGACGAATTTAAAGCTGGCACCAGACTTGCTCAAATGGAAAAACTCAAAACTAATGAAAGTTGCGTACATATCTGAGGATCACGCTCGTAAATTGGCAGATTTTTTCGAATTTTCTACAGAGGCCTGTGCCCAGATTCGTGACAGACAGCAATGCTGTTTCTGCGCAGCGATCCCAAATATAACATCAACTTTAACATAGAAACTTTACTTGGCACAAAAACATAATAAGGAGAGGTTGCTACAGTAGTAAACAACTTCCAAGACTCAACAAAACAAAAAATTGCTGTAGTAAAAACATGGGTTGTCTCCCATAAGCGCTTTTCTTTAACGCCTTTCAGCTAGGCGCAGAAAGTGCAAATCAAGTAACATCGAGAGTAGAAGCATCAACATCATAACTTGTTCTAATAATAGAATCAAAAGGCAACTTCATTCTCTTTCTAGGGAAGTGTTCCATACCTTTCTTGAGAGGAAATTGATATTTAATATTACCTTCTCTCATATCAATAACAGCACCAACAGTTCGAAGAAAAGGTCTTCCCAATACAATAGGACAAGATGCATTGCATTCGATATCCAAAACAACAAAATCAACGGGGACAAGGTTATTGTTAACCGTAATGTGCACATTATCAATCCTCCCCAAAGGTTTCTTTTTAACATTGTCGGCAAGATTAACATCCAAATAACAATTCTTCAATGGTGGCAAGTCAAGCATATCATAAATCTTTTTAGGCATAACAGAAATACTTGCACCAAGATCACATAGAGCATTACATTCAAAGTCATTGAATTTCATTTTAATGATGGGCTCCCAACCATCTTCTAACTTTCTAGGAATAGAAGTTTCAAGTTTTAGTTCTCTTCTCTAGCTTTTATGAGAGCATTTGTAATATGTTTTGTAAAGGCTAAATTTATAGCACTAGCATTGGGACTTCTAGCAAGTTTTTGTAAGAACTTTATAACTTCAGAGATGTGGCAATCATCAAAATCTAAATCATTATGAGCTACAGCAATGGGATCATTGTTCCCAAGGTTGGAAAAAATTTCAGCAGTTTTATCACAAACAGTTTCAGCAGTTTTAGCAATTTCAGGCAGTTTTGTTCGTTTTGCACTAGAAGTAGAAACATTGCCAACACCAATTATTTTACCATTGATAGTAGGAGGTGCAGCAACATGTGAAGAATTAGCATTACTAGTGGTGGTAATAGTCCAAACTTTAGCTACATTATTCTCTTTAGCTAGTTTTTCATTTTCTTCTCTATCCCACCTAGCACGCAATTCAGCCATTAATCTTATATTCTCATTAATTCTAACTTGGATGGCATTTGTTGTAGTAGTAATCTTATTATCAATATCATTATTAGGCATAACTTTCAAATTTAAAAGATTAACATCAGAGGCAAGTCTATCAACTCTAGAAGCAATAATATCAATTTTATCAAGCTTTTCCTCAACAGATTTGTTAAAAGCAGTTTGTGTACTAATAAATTCTTTAAGCATAGCTTCAAGACCAGGGGGTACACTCCTATTATTGTTGTAAGAATTCCCATAAGAATTACCATAACCATTACCATTAGCAGAGGGATATGGCCTATAGTTATTACCAGAGTTGTTCCTATAAGCATTGTTGTTGAAATTATTATTTTTAATGAAATTCACATCAACATTTTCTTCTTGAGCAACCAATGAAGCTAAAGGAACATTATTTGGATCTACATTAGATCTACCATTCACAAGCATAGACATAATCACATCAATCTTATCACTCAAGGAAGAGGTTTCTTCAACAGAATTTACCTTCTTACCTTGTGGAGCTCTTTCCGTGTGCCATTCAGAGTAATTTATCATCATATCATCAAGAAGCTTTGTAGGCGCCCCCAAAGTGATGGACATAAAGGTACCTCCAGCAGCTGAATCCAATAAATTCCGCGAAGAAAAATTTAGTCCTGAATAGAAGGTTTGGATAATCATCCAAGTAGTCAGTCCATGGGTTGGGCAATTCTTTACCAAAGTTTTCATTCTCTCCCATGCTTGAGCAACATGTTCAGTATCTAATTGCTTAAAATTCATTATGCTACTTCTCAAAGATATAATTTTAGCAGGAGGATAATATCTACCAATAAAAGCATCCTTGCATTTAGTCCATGAATCAATACTATTCTTAGGCAAAGATAGCAACCAATCTTTAGCTCTTCCTCTTAATGAGAAAGGAAACACTTTCAATTTAATAATATCACCATCTACATCCTTATACTTTTGCATTTCACAAAGTTCAATAAAATTATTGAGATGGGCAGCAGCATCATCAGAACTAACACCAGAAAATTGATCTCTCATAACCAAGTTCAGTAAAGCAGGTTTAATTTCAAAGAATTCTGCTGTAGTAGCAGGTGGAGCAATAGGTGTGCATAGGAAATCATTATTATTTGCATTTGTGAAGTCACAAAACTTAGTATTTTCAGGAGTATTCATTTTAGCAATGGTAAATAAAACAAACTAGATAAAGTAAATGCAAGTAACTAATTTTTTTGTGTTTTCGATATAGTGAGCAAGACAGTAAATAAAGTAAAACTAGCAACTAATTTTTTTGTGTTTTGTTTAGGTGCAGCAAACAAAGTAGTAAATAAAGCAAGACAAAAACAAAGTAAAGAGATTGAGAAGTGGAGACTCCCCTTGCAGCGTGTCTTGATCTCCCCGGCAACGGCGCCAGAAAAAGAGCTTGATGGCGTGTAACTCACACGTTCGTTGGGAACCCCAAGAGGAAGGTATGATGCGTACAGTAGCAAGTTTTCCCTCAGAAAGAAACCAAGGTTTGATCGAACCAGGAGGAGCCAAGAAGCACGTTGAAGGTTGATGGTGGCGAAATGTGATGCGGCGCAACAACAGGGATTCCGGCGCCAACGTGGAATCTGCACAACAAAACCAAAGTACTTTGCCCCAACGAAACAGTGAGGTTGTCAATCTCACCGGCTTGCTGTAACAAAGGATTAAACGTATCGAGTGGAAGATGATTGTTTGCAAGAAAATAGTAAAACACAATTGCAGTAGATTGTATGCTATGTAAAGAATAGGACCGGGGTCCACAGTTCACTAGAGGTGTCTCTCCCATAAGATAAAAGCATGTTGGGTGAACAAATTACAGTCGGGCAATTGACAAATAGAGAAGGGCATAACAATGCATATACATGATATGATAAATATAGTGAGATTTAATCCGGGCATTACGACAAAGTACATAGACCGCCATCCAACTGCATCTATGCCTAAAAAGTCCACCTTCAGGTTATCATCCGAACCCCATTCAGTATTAAGTTGCTAAGCAACAGACAATTGCATTAAGTATGGTGCGTAATGTAATCGACAACTACATCCTTAGACATAGAATCAATGTTTTATCCCTAGTGGCAACAGCACATCACAACCTTAGAACTTTCTGTCACTGTCCCAGGTGTCAATGAAGGCATGAACCCACTATCGAGCATAAATACTCCCTCTTGGAGTTAAGAGTACAAACTTGGCCAGAGCCTCTACTAATAACGGAGAGCATGCAAGATCATAAACAACACATAAACAATAGATTGATAATCACCATAACATAGTATTCTCTATCCATCTGATCCCGACAGACACAACATATAGTATTACAGATAGATGATCTTGATCATGTTAGGCAGCTCACAAGATCCAACAATGAAGCACAACAAGGAGAAGACGACCATCTAGCTACTGCTATGGACCCATGGTCCAGGGGTGAACTACTCACTCATCACTCCGGAGGCGATCATGGCGATGAAGAGTCCTCCGGGAGATGAATCCCCTCTCCGGCAGGGTGCCGGAGGCGATCTCCTGAATCCCCCGAGATGGGATTCGCGGCGGCGGCGTCTCTGGAAGGTTTTCCGTATCGTGGCTCTCGGTACTGGGGTTTTCGAGACGGAGGCTTTAAGTAGGCGGAAGGGTAGGTCAGGGGGCGGCGCGAGGGGCCCACACCACAGGCCGGCGCGGCCAGGGCCTGGGCCGCGCCGCCCTATGGTGTGGCCACCTCGTGGCCCCACTTCCTTCCCTCTTCAGTCTTCTGGAAGCTCCGTGCAAAAATAGGACCCTGGGCGAAGATTTCGTCCAATTCCAAGAATATTTCCTTACTAGGATTTCTGAAACCAAAAACAGCAGAAAACAGCAACTGGCTCTTCGGCATCTTGTTAATAGGTTAGTTCCAGAAAATGCATAAATATGACATATAATGTGCATAAAACATGTAGGTATCATCAATAAAGTAGCATGGAACATAAGAAATTATCGATACGTTGGAGACGTATCACCTGTCCAAACCCAGGTTGGTGGAACCAAACGGGTTCGGCCCGACACACTCGCTCGCTCCTCTCTCTCTCTCTCGAACCCTAACCCCCTGGCGATACGCGTGGCGACGGCGTCGCCGCCATGGCCGCCACCATGCTCCGGCCGCCTCCTAGCTCCCCTGCTCGCGCCACCGATACCATCAGAACCGCCGTGCGATGATCTATCGATCCGTCCGCGTGGTTTCTTCCATCTCTTCCTCTCCTAGTGGATCGCCTCCGTTCTGGATCTCGTGGAGAATCGCCTCGACGAACTCCGGCGAGCTCTCGTCTTCGCCGACGACGTGTGCGCCTTCGAGACTGACCTGGCGCAGGTGCTGCTCGCAGTACTTGTGCCGTCGTCTCTGGTGCTCTGCTGCGGTGGTGTTGGGTTCGCCGGCGTAACGTCGGCGCCTACCCTGGACTTGCAGCTGTTAGGGCCGCGCGAGCACTGCCTCGCCATGCCCTAGCCTCTGCTTCCAGGCGCAAGTAAGTAATTCCTCTCCTCCTTCTCTCATGTGCGTTTCCCTTGCTACTGCTCTTCTTCCTCCTCCTGCTCTGTTGCTCTCTGGTGATCCTGTGATCACACAGAGCTATGCCATAGTTGCTTAACCTTCCAGTGCTGCTACCTACTGCAAGCTCATGGCCAATTTATCAGTTACTGGTACTGGCCAGTGTTGCTTTGCTTGATTCATGCTTTACTTGCTTCTCTGCTGCTCCTAGCATGCTCTGTGCTTGCCAGGCTATCCTGTAATTGCTTATGAGCTTGCTATGCCATGTTGTTCATGCTTATGGGCTTGCTATACTTACTGGCAATCTACACTTGCTTGTTTAGGTGTATTATTGTGCATCAGTGACACTTGTGAGTGCCAGTGTTGTCTGTGAGGTGCTTCTGTGCTTCCTGTGTAAGCTATTGATCCATTGGATCAACCATTGCTTGCTGGCTAGCTTGTCTGTGTGGTTTAACTTGATTCATTTGATCCATTGGATCAATGAAATGTCAGTGGTGGCTTACTGATTAATTCTGTGGCTAAGTGGATCCTTTTCCTTGTTGATGCTGATGCTTAAGCATGCTATTGCCTCTGTGTATATGTGCTGTTGCTCTCCCTAGCTTACTGGACTTGATCCAGTGGCTATGATGCAGTGATATGTGCTTGTGTTGCCTTACAGTATGCTACTGTCAGTAACTAGCATGGATCTATGATATGATCATGCTTGAATAAATTAATTTATGATGAACTGCTTATGCAGTGATGATTTAAATTATTTGCTTGTGTATGAGTTTGTTGTTCATGATCATTTGACAAGCAAATGAAATCTGAATCCATTTCTGGATAATGATGGCTTTCCTTTGGGTGGTTAAAAGTGTGATGTGACCTCAGTAGCCTAGCTACTGACTGGTTGCTCACCTAAATGGTTGGATCTTGTGGGCTACTCAACTTTGCTTGCATATTTGGGGATCATACTAGCTATGAATGCCAATATGCTTGCCTGTGATGAAAATCTAGGGTTTACTGATGGTTATGTGCCTAGGGTTATCTGTGTAGTCTTTACTAGCTGCTATTTATTGCAATACATCTACTGGTGCTATCTGTGCATGAGACCTTGCTTCTGTGCACAAGATCTGTATCTGGATGGGTTCTATCTTTGATGCAGCCCCACCCAAGGTCGACACTACATCAAGACCGACAAGCCCTCCTCGTGGTCCAATGACACGAGCTCGAGCCCAAGCACTACGCCAAGAGGTGAATTCGCTCCTCTCTACCTATGACTTTGACACCCCCTTGGATGGCTTGCTACTTCATGCAAATACCCTATGTTCAATCAGGTACATCCACCAAGACACAAGCCATGGAGACCAAGACGATGGAGAGAGAGCTGGAAACGATGAAGATGGAGCTACAGCGCCCAGGCCGGAACTTCCGCCCCCCAGGACCGGAACTTCCGGCCAGATTCCTCCAAGATGCCCCCAAGATGCCCTCCAGCGCGCAGGAAAAAGCATCGGACCGGAACTTCCGCCCCGAGGGACCGGAACTTCCGCCCGGTCGGAACTTCCGCCCAAGTTCCGCCCAAGCTCCGAAAGTCCACGAAAAGGCCCCTGGATGTTACTGCGAGGAAATGGACGACTTTCGGAACTTGGCCGGAACTTGGCCGGAACTTCCGGCCTGGCCGGAACTTCCGGCCCCCAGGACCGGAACTTCCGCCCCTGACCGGAACTTCCGCCCAAGATGGCCGGAACTTCCGCCACCGCGAACTTCAGCACAACAACACTTTTCAGCATGTAACTTAACTCTTCGCCCCCACCTATAAATAGCCTAGTCGGCTCAGATCTGAGATTAGACTTGATTTTGAAAGAAAACCTGAGCTTAGCTCACCCTTGTGGGAACCTTACCTAGATCTATGATCTTGTATCGCCACCCGGGCTCCTATCGACTCGTGAAGATCTCTTTGGTGACTTCTACCGTTTGTTTGATCTTTTGCTTGCACTTCTACCTATTTGGTCTTTTGCTTGCACTTCCATCAAACCTTCCGGTCTTTTCACCCTTCTAGATCTCCCGAGCTTCGATTAGTCGATCTCTTTGCGGGACTTCTACCGGAAGGTCTTTTCCTGCAATCTCTATCGAGTTGGTGTTTCGAGCCAACGAGGGAAAACTCGAATTGTATCCGTGTGTGTGTGTATCCCCGCGTTTCCCCCACGTGTTCCTCGCGTTCATCCACCTACCCCCACGAATCCCTTCAAATCCGTGAAGATCGGGCACATCCCTGGGCTTAGCCCTTATCATATGGTATCAAGAGCTCCTTGGTTGCCACGGATTTGACCCCCACACCCACCAATTCCACCAATTTCGCCCAAAAAAATTTCCAAAAAATTTTCCCAAAAAATAGTCCCAATTTGGCCTTGGTTGGATCTCGCGATTTGTTGAGTTTTTGGTGGTTTTGGTCCGATAGAAACTTGTCTTTGGTGTTGATCTGCAATTCCCCCACCTTCCCACAGCTTCTAGTGCCAAATTTTCCGCGAATTCGAAGATTTTCGGCCCGGATTTCCGCCCAAATCGAAGAACAGCTCGCAGATCTGATTGCGACCGGAAGTTCCGCCCCGTAGGACCGGAAGTTCCGCCCTGGACCGGAAGTTCCGCCCGGAAGGACCGGAAGTTCCGCCCGGGGACCGGAAGTTCCGCCCCTCAGGACCGGAAGTTCCGCCTGGCCGAAATTTTGATAGCATTCTTCGTTTTTCGTTTTGGCACTAACCCCTTGTGTTTGGACTTCGTTGTGTGTGCCATTTCAGCTACCACTAAGCTTCCGCAACATCAACTACGACGACGGCACCACGAGGATCCAAGCGGTTCATTTGACACCTCCCACCATAGCAAGTTCAACATCGTCGGCCACCGTCATCAAGTGGTATAACTTGCCCCCTAACTTGTAGCCTTAGCTTCCTTTGCGTACCTTTCCTATCGAGAGTGGCTTTCTAGTGTTGCGAAGCATTGCGCAAGCGTCCCGACCGTGAGGGTGTGCGTGTGTTGAGCAAAGCTACGAAGCAAGCTCGTGTGAAAAGATAGGCAAAAGAAGTGTGACATACTTACATAGATAATGAGAAAAAGAAAGCTTCTAAGCATACAAAAAAAAGGAGAAAAAGAAAAAGAAAAAGAGTGTGAGTGACACCTATACACAAAAGAGTCCAAAGCTTATAAGCAAAAGAGAGAAAAGAGAAGAGAGGCGTCTTGCGCAAATCTTGTTGCTTCTCAATTTTGCAACCAAGCCACGGTCTCTCTTGCGTTAGCGTGACACCGAGCTAGTAGTCTTCGTTAGGACCATTTTTTTGTTCGTGCTCATTTTCCGTCGCGCTAACCCCATTTTGTCCCACGTGTGTGTTCCACCTTGTGTATGCCTTTTGTGATCACCGCCTTTGACTTGTGACTTTTGGATCTTACCCACTTTTGACAATAGACTTTTCGTTTGGTTCTTCCATTTGGCTTTCCACATCCATACCTAACACCATATAGAGTTTTGTTTTGTGTGTGTGCATACATATCGGTTGTTCCTCGACTTGAAACACCTTTTCGATTTTGGTTTGCAAGTTTTGACACTTTTGGTAGTCTTTCCTAACCACCCACCACATAGTTCTTGTTTTAGTTGTAACCATGTCTAGTGGAGAAGGGAACCAACTACCGATGACATGGCACCAACATTGGATAGCTACTCAAGCCGTCCACGCCAAGCTCAATCAATTTGAAGCTATGCTCAAAGATACCAATGTCCGCTATGAAGAAAGAGCTCAAGTGCAAAGGATTGACCTCAACAATCAAGTTCAAGAACTCAATGAGAAGATTGAAACTCAAGGCAATGAGTTGAAGGCAACACTCGCCATACAAGGTCAAGAAACAAGAGAAATGAAGACGGCGTTGGACAACATCCTCCATACACTAAACCGTCAAGAAGATAGAAGACACCATTCAAGGTCTTCGCGCTCTCATAGCTCAAGATCACGAGCTCCTACCTCGTCGCATCATGATTCCAATCAAGACCCACGCCACCATAATGTGGATGCTCAAGTGCTTCAACAACAAGCTCAAGAAGCGGAGCAAGCACGACTTCGACTTGTCCAAGAACGTCTACGCCTTGAAGAAGAACGCCTTCAACAAGAACATCTCCATGCTCAATTCCAAGAGGAACAACAACGTCTTCGTCATGATCAAGATCTCCTTCATGCACGTGAGCAAGAAAGGCTCCGCCAAGAGCAAGAGGCACGTCAACATCAAGGGCAACCTCACCCATCTCAAGTGGCCAATGCTCAAAGGCACCACCATAATGCCGAACAAGAAGTGAACCAAGACCGCCGCATCATCAATGTTGATCAACCTCCTCGTGATAGGGCACCACGCCGTCAAGGTCAAGACAACCGTCGTCATCATGATGATCGCCCTCATGGTAGAAGAACACCTCATCAAGCACGAGATGTTGAGATGGAGGAAGACTCAAATCATCACCAAGCATCAAGTGAAGAAAGTGTGAGGCCTCATCAACGCCACAACAATGATGATCAAGATGAAGGTCATGGAAGACCACCTCCTCCTCAACAACAAAGAAACAACAATGAAGATGCTCAAGGTCCACCACCTCAACCTCAACAACGTCAAGCTCATGGTGAAGAAAGACCACCTCCTAGACGCAATGACCGCAATGAGGAAGAAATCTTTGGAAAGCTAAAATTCACCATGCCCAAGTTCCAAGGAGAGGAAGATCCCGACGCATACTTGTCTTGGGTACTCAAGGTTGACAAGATATTTCGCATCCACAACTTCTCCGAAGCAAAGAAAGTTGCCATGGCATCACTTGAGTTTGAAGGATATGCAAATGTTTGGTGGGAAGAGGTAAACAAGAAGCGTGAGAAGGAAGACTTAGCACCCATTGACACATGGGAAGAGATGAAAGAAGTCATGCACACCCGCTTTGTACCAACTCACCACAAGCGTGACCTCTTCAACAAGGTCACTCAACTCAAGCAAAGCTACAAGTCCGTTGAGGAATATTACAAGGAGATGCACATGACCATGATGAGTGCAAATGTGGATGAGCGAGAAGAGCAAACTATGGCAAGATTCTTGAATGGACTAAACATCCCCGTCAAGAGGATAGTGGAATTCTTGCCTTACAAAAACATGGTTGAGTTACTCCACCAAGCAACAAGGGCCGAGCGCCAAGTGCGAGAAGACCTAGCAAGTGCAAAGACAAAGACCTTCTTCGCCGCAAGAAATGCTATGAATGCCTCGTCAAGCATCAAGAACACAAGTACACTTGCCTCCAAGGATCCTCCAAAGCAAGCAAGAAGTGCCATCAAGACAACAAGCTTCAAGCCGGAGCAATCAACCATGTCCTCCAAAGCTTCCACCGGATCTAGTAACATCACTTGCTTCAAGTGTGGTGCTCAAGGACATAAATCCTTTGAATGCAAGAACACAAGAGTTATGATCACTCGAGTTGATGGAGATGTGGAGTACTTGAGTGAAGGTGAATATGAAGCCTTGGTACAAGCCGCAACCTCTCATGAAGATGATGCCTTGGAAGACCAAGAGCAAGTCCTATGTGTGCATGATGCAAGCCCTTCTCTTGTGGTGACCAAAGTGTTGACAACCCATGCACTTCCCAATGAAGACCAAAGGTGCAATATCTTCCAAACAAGAGCCGGAATCAATGGCAAGTCAATAAAGGTTATCATCGATGGAGGGAGTTGCCACAATCTTGCAAGCACCGAACTATGCACCAAGCTCAACCTCCCGCTCCGGAAACACCCCCATCCCTACCATGTGCAATGGCTAAGCGACAATGGAAATGTGAAGATCCAACACACCGTCACGATATCCTTCAAGATTGGCGCTTATGAAGACACTGTTGATTGTGACGTCGTGCCTATGACGGTGTGCCACATGTTACTTGGTCGCCCTTGGCAATATGACAAGAAAGCCAACCATGATGGCTACACAAATGCCTATAGCTTCAAGGTCAACGACAAGACCTACATTCTACGCCCAATGACTCCTAGCCAAGTAATTGCGGACAATGCAAAGGCTTTAGCGAGGGCTAAGGAAGCCACTATCACTAGTGAGTTGAGAGGTGAGAGAGTGATCCACCAAAAAGAGAGTGAGCGCCACAAACCATATGTGAGTGAGATGAAGAGTGTCCTCCTAGCTACCAAGAGTGAGATGAGAGAAGTGCACCACAACCCATCCACCACCCTACACTACGTGCTCATTTGCAAGGGCCCCTCGGAGGAGACTAACGACTTAACCAACATTCCTTCGTCTTTGTTGTCTATTTTGAAGGAATTCCAAGACGTCTTCCCCGACGAGCTACCTCATGGACTACCACCACTTCGGGGCATCGAGCACCGCATCGACCTCATACCCGGCGCTCCCCTTCCAAACCGAGCCGCCTACCGCACAAACCCCGAAGACACAAAGGATATTCAACGCCAAATACAAGACCTCCTCGCCAAAGGGTACGTTCGAGAAAGCCTTAGCCCTTGTGCCGTTCCCGTGATTCTTTTGCCTAAACCGGATGAGACGCAACGGATGTGTATGGATTGTCGACCCATCAATGCCATTACCGTCCGTTATCGCCATCCCATTCCGCGTTTAGACGACATGCTTGATGAATTGAGTGGTGCCACCATTTTCTCTAAGATTGATTTGCGTAGTGGCTACCACCAAATTCGCATGGCAATTGGTGATGAATGGAAGACGGCATTCAAGACCAAGCTTGGTCTATATGAATGGCTTGTCATGCCATTTGGTCTTTCTAATGCTCCTTCGACTTTCATGCGTCTTATGAATCACATTTTGAGACCACTCATTGGCAAGAGCGTGGTTGTTTACTTTGATGACATTCTCGTCTATAGCAAAAATCTCGAGGACCATGTTCAACATGTGAGAGAAGTCTTATGCATATTGCGCCACGAGAAGCTCTATGCCAACCTCCCAAAATGCACCTTTGCTCAAAACAAACTGGTTTTTCTTGGTTTTGTGGTTTCCGCCAACGGGATTGAAGTTGATTCTTCCAAAGTTGAGGCCATCCACAATTGGCCCACTCCCACAAATGTTGGTCAAGTTCGAAGCTTCCATGGACTCGCCGGATTTTACCGCCGCTTTGTGAAAGATTTTAGCACCATCGCTTGCCCTTTAAACGAGCTTACAAAAAAGAATGTTCCGTTTGTTTGGGGCAAAGCACAACAAAAAGCTTTTGATGAATTGAAAAAGAGACTCACCGAGGCACCACTACTTGTTCTTCCCGATTTTGCTAAGACATTTGAGATAGAATGTGACGCGAGTGGCCTTGGAATCGGTGGTGTCCTCATGCAAAATGGAAAACCCGTGGCATATTATAGTGAGAAGTTGGACGGCGCACGCCTCAACTATCCTATTTATGACAAGGAACTTTACGCTTTGGTTCGTGTTCTTGAAGTTTGGCAACACTATCTTTGGCCAAGAGAGTTCATTATTCACTCCGACCATGAATCTTTGAAGTATTTGAAAAGCCAACACACTTTGAACAAAAGACATGCAAAATGGGTTGAGTTCATTGAGTCCTTTCCATATGTAATCAAATACAAAAAGGGCAAGGACAATGTCGTTGCGGATGCCCTTTCCCGCAAGCTCACCCTTTTACTCACTCGTTTGGATTTCCATGTGTTGGGTCTTGATGAAATCAAAGAACAATATGCCTCCGATACTTTCTTTGGCCCAATTTTTGCAAAGTGTTCCATTGAAAAGGGCATCGATGATTTCTATTTGCACCAAGGATTCTTGTTTAAGGGCAACAAACTTTGTGTTCCAATGTCCTCGCTTCGCCTTTTGCTCTTACAAGAATCGCATGGTGGTGGTCTCATAGGTCACTTTGGACGTGACAAGACGCTCTCTATGCTCTCCACCCATTACTATTGGCCACGAATGAAGCGCGATGTGGAGCGCCTATGCAACCGTTGCACGACATGTTTACAAGCTAAGTCCACCTCCAATTCTTATGGCCTTTATACACCGTTGCCTATTCCTTATGCTCCTTGGTCCGATATAAGCATGGACTTTGTACTAGGATTACCTCGAACTAAATTGTGTCATGATTCCATCTTTGTGGTAGTGGATAGATTCTCAAAAATGGCTCATTTTATACCATGTTCCCGAACGGATGATGCTTCACACATTGCCTCCTTGTTTTTTAGGGAAATTGTGAGACTCCACGGTGTACCAAGAAGCATTGTCTCCGACCGAGATGTCAAGTTCATGAGTTATCTTTGGAAGACACTAATGGCCAAGTTCAACGTCAAGCTTTTGTTCTCATCATCCTCGCACCCCCAAACCGATGGGCAAACCGAAGTGGTGAACCGAAGCCTCTCCACACTACTACGAGTCCTTGTCAAGAAGAATTTGAAAGCATGGGAAGATTGCATCCCACATGCGGAGTTTGCCTACAACCGCGCCAAGCACTCCACAACAATGAGAAGCCCATTCATGGTCGTCTACGGGTTTGAACCACCTACGGCGATTGATCTCCTACCTCTTCCGCTACACGAGCAAGTGAACATGGACATCGACAAGCGAGCACAATACATGAAGAAACTCCATGAAGACACAAGGGCAACGATCGAGCAACAAGTTCTCCGTCAAGCCACAAGACTAAACTTGAAGAAAAAAGCACGGATCTTCAATGAAGGCAACCTAGTGTGGTTACACCTTCGCAAGGACCGCTTCCCTCAAGAAAGAAACTCCAAGCTCAAGCCCCGAGGTGATGGTCCCTTCAAGGTCCTCAAGCGCATCAACGACAACGCCTACATCGTCGACATACCAACATCCAAGTACTTGGTGAGCAACACGTTCAATGTGTCCGACCTCTCACCATACCATGGAGATGAGGAGAACATCGAGTCGAGGACGACTCTTTCCCAAGGGGGGGGAGATGATGCAGCCCCACCCAAGGTCGACACTACATCAAGACCGACAAGCCCTCCTCGTGGTCCAATGACACGAGCTCGAGCCCAAGCACTACGCCAAGAGGTGAATTCGCTCCTCTCTACCTATGACTTTGACACCCCCTTGGATGGCTTGCTACTTCATGCAAATACCCTATGTTCAATCAGGTACATCCACCAAGACACAAGCCATGGAGACCAAGACGATGGAGAGAGAGCTGGAAACGATGAAGATGGAGCTACAGCGCCCAGGCCGGAACTTCCGCCCCCCAGGACCGGAACTTCCGGCCAGATTCCTCCAAGATGCCCCCAAGATGCCCTCCAGCGCGCAGGAAAAAGCATCGGACCGGAACTTCCGCCCCGAGGGACCGGAACTTCCGCCCGGTCGGAACTTCCGCCCAAGTTCCGCCCAAGCTCCGAAAGTCCACGAAAAGGCCCCTGGATGTTACTGCGAGGAAATGGACGACTTTCGGAACTTGGCCGGAACTTCCGGCCTGGCCGGAACTTCCGGCCCCCAGGACCGGAAGTTCCGCCCCTGACCGGAACTTCCGCCCAAGATGGCCGGAACTTCCGCCACCGCGAACTTCAGCACAACAACACTTTTCAGCATGTAACTTAACTCTTCGTCCCCACCTATAAATAGCCTAGTCGGCTCAGATCTGAGATTAGACTTGATTTTGAAAGAAAACCTGAGCTTAGCTCACCCTTGTGGGAACCTTACCTAGATCTATGATCTTGTATCGCCACCCGGGCTCCTATCGACTCGTGAAGATCTCTTTGGTGACTTCTACCATTTGTTTGATCTTTTGCTTGCACTTCTACCTATTTGGTCTTTTGCTTGCACTTCCATCAAACCTTCCGGTCTTTTCACCCTTCTAGATCTCCCGAGCTTCGATTAGTCGATCTCTTTGCGGGACTTCTACCGGAAGGTCTTTTCCTGCAATCTCTATCGAGTTGGTGTTTCGAGCCAACGAGGGAAAACTCGAATTGTATCCGTGTGTGTGTGTATCCCCGCGTTTCCCCCACGTGTTCCTCGCGTTCATCCACCTACCCCCACGAATCCCTTCAAATCCGTGAAGATCGGGCACATCCCTGGGCTTAGCCCTTATCAATCTTAGTGGCTTTTTTGACTGACAGTGATCCTTGTTGAAACCAAGTGATGATTTCCCCTTTGAGCATCTGCTGAATCCCATGACTATGTCATGCATAATGGATGGATTGGATCCATTGGATCCAGTCCAGGAACTTGGTATACCTTGTTCCAGCTCCTAGAACGAATTGTTTTGTTGTTGCAGACTTGGGGTTTTGTGCACAGCCCTTCACCTCCAGGTTCTGGTGGATCTTCTCAGGTCACCATGATTCCTGGTGGTTAAGTGGTTGTGTTTTGGTGCTGTTCTTGAGTATGAACTGGATGAACTGGTGCTTGTTCTCACTTCACCCCTTACCTGGTGAATCTTATCTAGTCGACTGTGCACTGGTTCTAGGGTTTGTACTGCTTTTATATGAGCCCTACTTCTGTCCCTGCCATGACACACAAGCATGCTTTGCTCTGGTGACTAAGCTGGTATACTGCCTTGCTGTTGTGTGCACACCACACATGAGCAGTGTGCTCATATGCTGAAACTTGAGCCCCTGATGGCTGCTCAGTTCTGGTCTGCTCTCACTTATCCTGGTGCTGTCCTTGGTTTTGGACAATCACAAGTGTCAATGACACTTGGTTACTGACCAAACTGAATCTGTCACACTAATCTGTCCAAACTGAATTTCTAACACTTAACATTCTGTCTAGTATTGGCTTTTCTGTTTTGCAGGTTTTGAATCATGGCCAGAAGATATCATCAAGGCATTTAGTCTAGGTTTTAATTTAGAACAACCTTGTAATTTTACTTTTTTCATTTCTGTTTAATATTATCAATTCTTGTATCAAGGATAATGTAAAGACAATGTATTCTGTGTGGTTTATCAATAAAGCTCAAGTTTTTGTTTATGAGATTTTGCTTTATGTAATATTTATATTCTGAGTTAATATTGTATTTAATATTCAATGTGAAATTCATAGTCATTTGATTTCATAAGTTGTGTTTGAATTATGAATTCATATTTATATTGTTTACTGCTTATTGTTAAATGTATTAACACTTGTCAAATGAAATCAACTCCCAAAATCAATAAGATACAAAAGAGATCATGTCGAAATTTCCCTAACTCACATTGCCTAACCCTAAGTGCAAAATGAGAGAGAACCTCGATCCCTCTTAGGTTTAGTTGCAATAAGGCGCGAAAATTTCCCCCGTTTTGCGATGCAATGCACATCCCATTTTTAAATCTACCCTTCGTTGTTCCTATGTTCTGGGTTATTACAGCCTCTCCCCCTTAACAGAAACTTCGTCCCGAAGTTAAGATTGGTACCTGAATAACTCGGGGTAGGACTTCCTGAGCTCTTCTTCAGTTTCCCAGGTTGCTTCTCGTTCAGGATGATGTTGCCATTGTATCTTGCAGTATTTGATTGCTCTATTCCTTAACTTCTTCCACTGTACTTCCAAAATCTTTTCGGGCTTCTCCACATAGGTTAAGTCTGATTGTAGCTCTATTTCTTCATGTGTAATGGGATCATCAGGTGCCTTCAAACATTTTCTGAGTTGTGATACATGAAAAACATTGTGAATTAGACTGAGTTGTTCCGGCAGTTCCAACTCAAAAGCTGTTTCTCGATTCTGACTGAGTATCTTGAATGGTCCTATGTATCGAGGACTTAATTTCCCTTTTACTCCGAACCTTTTGAGTCCTTTCATTGGGCTAACTTTCAGATATACCATGTCTCCTACTTTTGGTTCCCAAACTCGTCTCTTCTGGTCGGCATAACTCTTCTGTCGACTTTGGGCTATCTTGAGTCTATCTCCGATAACCTCGATGACTCCTTGTCTCTCCTTGATGTAGTCGGGTGTAAATTCCTTATTCTCACCTGTCTCAAACCAACAGATCGGAGATCGACATTTCCTTCCGTATAATGCTTCGTACGGTGCCATCTGGATATTACTCTGATAACTATTGTTATATGAGAATTCCGCCAATGGTAGATGGTCTTCCCATGAGCCTCCAAAGTTTAGAGCACAAGCTCTAAGCATGTATTCAAGTATCTGATTGGTTCTTTCGGTTTGTCCTCCGGTTTGTGGATGATATGCTGTACTGAAATCCAACTTGGATCCCAAAGCTTCCTGGAGTTGTTTCCAAAATGTTGATGTGAAGATCGAACCTCGATCTGAGACTATCTTCTTTGGTACTCCATGCTTGCTAACTATTTCTTTAACATATATGTTTACCAGCTTCTCAGAGTCATCTTTCTGGTTTACTGGTATGAAATGAGCACTCTTGGTAACTCTATCCACGATTACCCATATCATATCCTTCTTTTTACTGGTCATTGGTAAACCAGTAACAAAATCCATTCCGATTTCATCCCATTTCCATTCTGGTATTTCTAGAGGTTTAAGTAATCCAGCAGGACTCTGATGTTCTGCTTTCACTCGCTGACATGTATGGCATTCAGAGACATATTGAGCTATCTCTCTTTTCATGTTGTTCCACCAGAACATTTCCTTCAAATCCATATACATCTTAGTACTTCCCGGATGTATTGAATAAGGGGTTTCATGTGCTTCCTTCAATATGATTGACTTCACTTCTGGATCATCTGGTACACATATTCTCTTCTGAAAGTATAGAGAATCAAACTCTCCGAGATTGAATTCTGATGGTTTACCTTCTCCAATCCTTTTGATTTCTTCTTGGATGAATAAATCATCTACTTGTTTTCGAATGATTTCATACTTTAAGTCTGAGTACATTTCATCCATGATCCTCATGGTTGCTATGCTTCCCACTGTATCACCTTGAATAAACAGAATCTGAGCTTCTTCTAGTTCTTTCCGAAGTTCCTTCGGAATCTCCCATTCCGTAGGTTGATTCTCAGTACTCTTCCTGCTTAAAGCATCTGCTACTACATTAGCCTTGCCTGGTGTATAGTTGATTGTCAGTTCATAGTCCTTAATCAACTCTAACCATCTCTTTTGTCTCATGTTTAATTCCTTCTGAGTGAAGAAATACTTCAAACTTTTGTGATCTGTATACAATTCACATTTGGATCCATAGAGAAATTGCCTCCAACTCTTCAAAGCATACACAACTGCCGCCAATTCTAAGTCATGTACTGGGTAGTTATGTTCATGTGGCTTTAGTTGTCTTGATCCGTAAGCTATCACCTTACGATCTTGCATTAGAACACATCCAAGTCCATTCTTGGAAGCATCACAATACACCGTGTAATCCTTTCCGGGTTCCGGAACTGCTAACACCGGTGCTGTGGTTAACTTCTCTTTGAGTGTTTGGAAACTAGTTTCACACTCATCAGTCCACACAAATGGGGTATTCTTCTTGAGTAACTTGGTCATTGGTCCTGCAATCTTCGAGAATCCTTCAATGAATCTCCGGTAATAACCTTCCATACCAAGGAATCCTCTGATTTCCTTAGCATTCTTAGGTGACTTCCATTCCAATACTGACTGAACCTTGCTTGGATTCACTGCTATTCCCTCTTTGGTTATGACATGTCCAAGAAATTCAACACTATCTAACCAAATCTTGCACTTGCTGAACTTTGCATATAACTGATGTTCTCTTAAAATTTGCAGAACTATATTCAAATGCTTGGCATGTTCTTCTTTATCTTTGGAATAGATCAGAATGTCATCGATAAACACGATCACAAACTTGTCCAAGTACTTCATGAATATCTTGTTCATCAAATTCATGAAAATAGCTGGTGCATTTGTTAGCCCAAATGGTACAACCAAGTATTCATGGTGTCCATACCTTGATACAAACGCTGTTTTTGGCACATCTTCCTTCTTGATCTTGATTTGGTGATATCCTGACCTTAAATCTATCTTCGAGAAGACTCCAGCTCCTTGAACTTGATCAAAAAGATCTTGTATTCTGGGTAAAGGGTACTTGTTCTTGATGGTTACATTGTTAAGATTCCTGTAATCTCCACACATTCTCCTTCCTCCATCTCTTTTATCCACAAAGATAACTGGTGTACCCCATGGTGACACACTTTCTTGGATAAATCCCTTCTGTTCCAGTTCATCTATCTGAGCCTTCAGTTCCACTAACTCCTTTGGCCACATCTTATATGGTGGTTGAGCTATTGGTGCTGTGCCTGGAATCAGATCTATGGTAAACTCGATCTCTCTATCGGGTGGCATTCCCGGTAGTTCCTTGGGAAATACATCTTGAAACTCATTCACTACAGGGATATCTTCAATCTTCACCTCCTTCAGACTATTCAGCTCCAATCCTATCTCCAACTGAGTGTACTTGTCTCCTTGAAACACTATCTGACCTCCTATGGAGTTTCGGAGTGATACTGTCTTGTCTCCACAGTTGATTACTGCGCCATTCTCCGTTAACCAGTCCACTCCTAGGATGACTGATATGTCCTTCATGGGGATGATGAATAGGTCCGCGAAATATACACAGTCACAAATGGTTATGACCTGTGCTTCTTTCATGTGGGTTACTAAGATCGTTTCCCCCGCAGATAGGACAGTTATAGGGGTTTCTAACTTAGAACATCTAAGCCCGAATTGTTCCACAAATTCCCGTGCAAGAAATGATGTAGTTGCTCCAGTATCAAATAATACTCTGCCAGGATGGGTAAGGATGTTGAGCGTACCTAAGACTGCTTGGTCCGATTCTCCCGCTTGCTCCAAGGTTGTGCAATTCAGCTTCCCATATGGCTTTCCCCTCTTGTTGTTGTTGTTGTTGTTGTTGTTGTAGTTCCGGTTGCTGTTGTTGTTGTTGTTGTTGTTGTTGTTGGTGTTACCTCCGCCTCGTCCTCCGGAGCTTTGTCCACTCCATGACGCCTTGTTTGGACACTCTGGCTTGATGTGTCCCTCTTTCCCACAACCATAACATATGTTCCTGGGCTTCTGACAATCCTTCTGAACATGTCCCCTCTGTCCACAATTATGACAGAGTATCTGGTTCCTTGGATTCTGATTCCGACCTCCCCGGTTATACTGATTACCAGTAGGTCAGAATCGTGGTTTGAAACTCCGATCTGGAGTCGATTTACTGACTGGGTACTTCCTTGGCTCGATAAGAGCCCTCTTCCTCCTATCCTCTTGAACCTGCCTGTAGTCATCCTCGAAAGTGATTGCCGAATCAATCAGTTCCTGGAATTCTGCAGTCTGTGCCAACCTCAGTTGCATCTTCATGTATGGATTCATGCCCTTCATGAATCGCTTCTTTCTTTTCTCCTCAGTGTATTCTGATGTAGCTCGTCAAACTCTCTCTTCTTCAGCTCCACCACGCTCTCCGGAACATGGGCATCCCGGAACTTCTTCTTGAATTCCTCCCAGGTGAACACCTTTTCTGGAGGGTGTACTGCCACAAGATTCTCCCACCATGATGCTGCTGGACCTGACAACAGATAAGTGGCATACCGAATCTTTTCTTCATCACTGCATCCAACGGTCCTCAACTTTCTTTCAGTGTCCATGAGCCAGTCTTCTGCATCCATTGGTTCTGGGGCTGATGCAAAAGGTAGTGGTCTTGCATTCTGGAAGTCTGATAAGGTTACTCCCTTGCCTTCATTACCCCTATCATTGATGACGTGGGTAAAGAAATCTTGCATGTTCTTGTTTTGACTCTCCTGGTACCTCCTCCTATCTTCTTCCATTGCTCTCATGTACTGTTGGAAATCTGGATGCATCATTGGGTGTGGTGGTGGTGGTGGATTCTCTGCTCTAGCTGCGGCATCCGCTTCCTCTTTTTCTTTCGCCTCCCGCTCTCTCCGAGCATCTTCGGTTTCAACTAACGCCATTTCCCCCTAGTCCTGTAACAAAGAGCGATTACTCATAATTACACCATGCAAATGTTTTCTGAGCTCAACTCATTGCCCAGAACTAGTCACACAATGAAATCAAGAAGCAAATCCAAAGCAAACATTTATTATGTATATACACCGTATATTACATAACATATATTACATGTGGTACTTATATAACCACTTATTTGGCTTCAAGCCCAAGCCAACGGAATTTAAAATACGTTCTAGTACAATACCACCTATACTACTTTATTCTTCCTTGGAGCTCTACTCCTCATCGTCTTCGTTCGCCTCCGCATACATTCCTGGGGTCCATCCGGTACAGCGACTCGTCTTCCGAACACCGTCCGGAACAAAGGTCCTTCCAGTAGGTATGTAATCTGAATCAGACGAAGTGCCGAGACAGAGATCAGTCATGCCAAAGTAACTGGACAATGACTCGTATGTATCCCCAGTAGGATACATACCTCCTTCATTGGTCATCCATGAAGGGTTTCGATTCACCTGCCCCCTCATCTTCTTCTTGTTCTTTTTCACTCCAGAGCTTTCACCTTCCTCGTACTGTGATGGTTTTGAGAACCCCATCTCCAAGTCTAAAGAAATGGAATCAGTACCTTTCTCTTCCTTCCCATAGTGTCGGTTCACATACTGGTTAACCCCGCCACTTTCATCTCCAGTGTCACATGGAATAGGTTCCTCCTCATCTCCAAAAGGTTCCCCGAAATGCCAACCGGTTGAGTTTTCGATTGGTGACTCGGAGCAATTTAGGTTCCATGAGTTATCTCCCCCATATCCAGAATCATATGATGCTGACACATGTGGATAGTGTGGGACAAAGTTGGGTGTAAGTGGATCTTTCTGGGTTGCCTGGCCACTCCAATCTACAGGGCTGTTTAGGCTGAAGAAGGGTGTTGTATATTGGGGTTGTGCCCTCAGATCATGCATCCGAGCTTGGACTTTATCAGGGTCCGTGAACTCAGCTAGCATGTGGTCAATCTCTCCCACCATCTTTACGTGTAGAAGGTACATCGTAGTCAGTAAAGACTTACAGCTGTCCATATGCTGCGCTGCAACTTCAGGATGTTTGTTTGCCATCAGCAGATGATTCAGAGTGGGATCCTCATCTTCCTCGGCATGAGGTATATGAGAATACTCCGAACATAGCAGTTCTACTGACTTGTGCTGCCTTATTTCAAGGATTGCCTTGAATATGGCCATGTGAAAGGCTGTGGTAAGGGTTTTGGCTTCTCCATATGGCATTATACGACTCATCTCCAGTTGCGCAGGTAGTTGAACTGAAACTCTGCACTTGGCTACTATCTCTCCATCATAATAGATGTACTTGAGAACAGGTATCCGAGTTTCACAATGAAGTTCCTTCAGCATCCCACGCAGGAGATCTGTAAGTGGTCCCTCATAATCACCGAGCCAGCCATCAACCTTCCTCAAAGTCCTCTTGGGAAACATGTACGCCATTATGGCTGTATACAAAAGCAGAAAATTAGTAGTGATAGTGTACAATAATAGTTATAATAAAGAATTTTCGCACTAAAATATATGATTTTTCTATTCTCAAGTGAATAAACATCATATTTTTAGAGAATCCTTTACTATTTCAACTTGACTCCTACAGGTTTCTTCCCTATACTAGGTTTTTCCAACCTAAGGTCGCAACATTTGCTCTGATACCAGCTGCGGTGACCCAGCATACCACTGCATGTTATAGTATACAAGTCGTTGATATGATCTTCATGAAGGGACTTCTTCACAAATATCACATCCCTCAGAGTGGTACAACAGAAACATTGCAGGTCATAACACTCGATAATATATTACAATCATGGTCTTAACAAGTTGGTATTCTCACAGGTCCGATGAGAACACCCTACAAGATTAAAGTACCATTACAAACTAACATAGATATGAAAAGAGCTCAGCAATTTATTTAAGTATGCCACTACCCTACTCGGCCCTATGATACTAAGATATATCACTACTCCTCCACCTCCGTGTCATCGGGTCCGTAGACTATCCCATAGTCTACTCCTTCAACTCCTCCGGTAAGATCAGGTTCCTCGTAGACCAGCTCGTAGCTTCCTTCGGGTGCTCCATCGGTGATGGCCTCCACTTCCGTATCACAGTCTAGCAAGGGTGTCAAAAGAAAGTGAGTACAGGGGTACTCAGCAAGTTCAAAAGAGTAAAAGGTGTTTGATGCACTAGCTACGACCCTCGATCAGAAAATCTTAGGTCAATGCATGTTTTGAAATCATTTCTTCAAAAGGTTTATTTTATTCCGAAAACTATGCCCGTCAGTCTTCACAGGTTGACTAGAACTTCACGGAGTTCCTTTCCTGCCGCGTTCGCAGTTCCCTTCCCGGAACAGGGAGTGACAGCCACAATTTGATACACTCTGCAGAGGTGCGTTACTTTTCCCATAAGAGATCTCACCCTTTTTGCCAACCGCAGGGACTTGCCCCCGTTCACACTTCCTTGGTGTGAGGCCAGGTATAAAGATCCAAGCCCACACCGCCTTCTCCGCGACCCTGCAAACCCACCCTTTTGTCCATCCGTACACCCCCGGTAGACATCTCCCGATCATACGGCTTTACCCACGGTGTACGTCGGACAATCCTTCATAGACGGTAGAGCCTCTCATCCAAACGTCCGGATGGGGATTTTAAAGGCTATCCCAACCTACGGCAGTGCCTCCAGCACCCCGCCAGGCTCTATCAAGTCCGTTGGCGTGCAGGAGGGAAAAGATATAGCTGGCTTCCCTAGAGCCATTATAGATCTTATGGTCAACGCGATATGTACGGCGCTAGAATCACTGGACGGCATTGGTACTTAGTCCTAGATGAATAGTACCCTTGCAATGGAACCTCCACCAATCAACACATACCATGGTTCCATTGCCATCCACATAGTCATATTCATAATTGGAAAAGTAACATTTCATTTTCAATGCAGGAATGATAAGTCATATAGCTTTGCATTGAATTAATAGAAAATACTCAAATTGACATGAGCAAGGGTGAACTTGCCTGTGGACTGCGAGATAGTGCAGTTCAATGCGTTGGATGGAACCTGGACCTCGGGTTCTGTAAAGAAGCATCATTGTCCGGTAAGGACAATGTTATAAAATCCAAATGATGCATGCATGGATGTATTATTTTCTGTTGAATCCCTTTACCCAAATGAGTTATTACAATTTAGGGTTGAGTTAAGATTTATGCCTTTGGCAGTAATTTGCAATTGCTTTAATGTATAAACCAGTTTAATTCACATAAGGTAGCATAATTCAAAGTAAAACTACTTTATCTAGGTGATTCATTATACACTCCAAAATAATTTGAAATAATAGAGTTGTCTCTATATTTTTGGGAATAAAGAGGAATAGAGTATCTTCCTTTGGAAAATACCTTTTTCAAAATAGAAATGACTTGGAATAATAGAATTTTATTTTGAAATATTTAAAAATAAGTATTTGAACTTATTTGGGATCATTCCTTGATTTATTAATACAAGGAAATCATAATTTGAAATTCCAAATGTTTAATTTTAAATTCATAAAATTCACAAATTTAAATTTGTTCATTAAATTTTATTTCATATTTTATTCTTGTTAAGAATAAATTTTTACTCACCAATCCAATTTTTAATGGATTTTTAGAGTTGTATTTTATTTATTAAAATTTGGTGAAATTCTGGTTATTTTTAAATGTGAAATGCCTAAAATACCCCTCCTGGCCCCTATTGGGCCAGCCCACTAATTCTGGCCCACTGGATAGCCCACTAAGGCCTGTCCAAACCCAGTTTGGTGGAACCAAACGGGTTCCGCCCGACACACTCGCTCGCTCCTCTCTCTCTCTCTCTCGAACCCTAACCCCCTGGCGATACGCGTGGCGACGGCGTCGCCGCCATGGCCGCCACCATGCTCCGGCCGCCTCCTAGCTCCCCTGCTCGCGCCACCGATACCATCAGCACCGCCGCGCGACGATCTATCGATCCGTCTGCGTGGTTTCTTCCATCTCTTCCTCTCCTAGTGGATCGCCTCCGTTCTGGATCTCGTGGAGAATCGCCTCGACGAACTCTGGCGAGCTCTCGTCTTCGCCGACGACGTGTGCGCCTCCGAGACTGACCTGGCGCAGGTGCTGCTCGCAGTACTTGTGCCGTCGTCTCTGGTGCTCTGCTGCGGTGGTGTTGGGTTCGCCGGCGTAACTTCGGCGCCTACCCTGGACTTGCAGCTGTTAGGGCCACGCGAGCACTGCCTCGCCATGCCCTAGCCTCTGCTTCCAAGCGCAAGTAAGTAATTCCTCTCCTCCTTCTCTCCTGTGCGTTTCCCTTGCTACTGCTCTTCTTCCTCCTCCTGCTATGTTGCTCTCTGGTGATCCTGTGATCACACAGAGCTATGCCATAGTTGCTTAACCTTCCAGTGCTGCTACCTACTGCAAGCTCATGGCCAATTTATCAGTTACTGGTACTGGCCAGTGTTGCTTTGCTTGATTCATGCTTTACTTGCTTCTCTGCTGCTCCTAGCATGCTCTGTGCTTGCCAGGCTATCCTGTAATTGCTTATGAGCTTGCTATGCCATGTTGTTCATGCTTATGGGCTTGCTATACTTACTGGCAATCTACACTTGCTTGTTTAGGTGTATTATTGTGAGTGCCAGTGGTGTCTGTGAGGTGCTTCTGTGCTTCCTGTGTAAGCTATTGATCCATTGGATCAACCATTGCTTGCTGGCTAGCTTGTCTGTGTGGTTTAACTTGATTCATTTGATCCATTGGATCAATGAAATGTCAGTGGTGGCTTACTGATTAATTCTATGGCTAAGTGGATCCTTTTCCTTGTTGATGCTGATGCTTAAGCATGCTATTGCCTCTGTGTATATGTGTTGTTGCTCTCCCTAGCTTACTGGACTTGATCCGGTGGCTATGATGCAGTGATATGTGCTTGTGTTGCCTTACAGTATGCTACTGTCAGTAACTAGCATGGATCTATGATATGATCATGCTTGAATAAATTAATTTATGATGAACTGCTTATGCAGTGATGATTTAAATTATTTGCTTGTGTATGAGTTTGTTGTTCATGATCATTTGACAAGCAAATGAAATCTGAATCCATTTCTGGATAATGATGGCTTTCCTTTGGGTGGTTAAAAGTGTGATGTGACCTCAGTAGCCTAGCTACTGACTGGTTGCTCACCTAAATGGTTGGATCTTGTGGGCTACTCAACTTTGCTTGCATATTTGGGGATCATACTAGCTATGAATGCCAATATGCTTGCCTGTGATGAAAATCTAGGGTTTACTGATGGTTATGTGCCTAGGGTTATCTGTGTAGTCTTTACTAGCTGCTATTTATTGCAATACATCTACTGGTGCTATCTGTGCATGAGATCTTGCTTCTGTGCACAAGATCTGTATCTGGATGGGTTCTATCTTAGTGGCTTTTTGACTGACAGTGATCCTTGGTGAAACCAAGTGATGATTTCCCCTTTGAGCATCTGCTCAATCCCATGACTATGTCATGCATAATGGATGGATTGGATCCATTGGATCCAGTCCAGGAACTTGGTATACCTTGTTCCAGCTCCTAGAAGGAAATGTTTTGTTGTTGCAGACTTGGGGTTTTGTGCACAGCCCTTCACCTCCAGGTTCTGGTGGATCTTCTCAGGTCACCATGATTCCTGGTGGTTAAGTGGTTGTGTTTTGGTGCTGTTCTTGAGTATGAACTGGATGAACTGGTGCTTGTTCTCACTTCACCCCTTACCTGGTGAATCTTATCTGGTCGACTGTGCACTGGTTCTAGGGTTTGTACTGCTTTTATATGAGCCCTACTTCTGTCCCTGCCATGACACACAAGCATGCTTTGCTCTGGTGACTAAGCTGGTATACTGCCTTGCTGTTGTGTGCACAGCACACATGAGCAGTGTGCTCATATGCTGAAACTTGAGCCCCTGATGGCTGCTCAGTTCTGGTCTGCTCTCACTTATCCTGGTGCTGTCCTTGGTTTTGGACAATCACAAGTGTCAATGACACTTGGTTACTGACCAAACTGAATCTGTCACACTAATCTGTCCAAACTGAATTTCTAACACTTAACATTCTGTCTAGTATTGGCTTTTCTGTTTTGCAGGTTTTGAATCATGGCCAGAAGATATCATCAAGGCATTTAGTCTAGGTTTTAATTTAGAACAACCTTGTAATTTTCCTTTTTTCATTTCTGTTTAATATTATCAATTCTTGTATCAAGGATAATGTAAAGACAATGTATTCTGTGTGGTTTATCAATAAAGCTCAAGTTTTTGTTTATGAGCTTTTGCTTTATGTAATATTTATATTCTGAGTTAATATTGTATTTAATATTCAATGTGAAATTCATAGTCATTTGATTTCATAAGTTGTGTTTGAATTATGAATTCATATTTATATTGTTTACTGCTTATTGTTAAATGTATTAACACTTGTCAAATGAAATCAACTCCCAAAATCAATAAGATACAAAAGAGATCATGTCGAAATTTCCCTAACTCACATTGCCTAACCCTAAGTGCAAAATGAGAGAGAACCTCGATCCCTCTTAGGTTTAGTTGCAATAAGGCGCGAAAATTTCCCCCGTTTTGCGATGCAATGCACATCCCATTTTTAAATCTACCCTTCGTTGTTCCTATGTTCTGGGTTATTACAAGATTGTTCTTGGACCAAGTACTTGATGTTGAGAGGTGCGGTAAAAGATGCGCAGGCGCAAGGCTGTTCTACGATACTTCCACCATCACAAGATATGTTGCGGTAGCAACCACCACCGCCACCACCACTTACCGAGGCAAATGCTTTACCGGTACAACCTCAGCAGCAACAGCAAGTTCATCAGGTGGAAGATGGTAATGGCCAACCGCCACCGCCGGCACCCAGCAAGGTCATCAGCAGCAGCAACAGCAAGGTCTTTTCTCGCAACCTCTATCGAGTTGGTGTTTCAGGCCAACGAGGGAAAACTTGATTTGTGTGCGTGTGTGTGTTGTATCCCCACGATTCCCCCACGTGTTCATCGCGTTCATCCACCTCACCCCACGAATCCCTTCAAATCCGTGAAGATCGGGCACATCCTTGGGCTTAGCCCTTATCATATGGTATCAAGAGCTCCTTGGTTGCCACGGATTTGACCCCCACAACCCCCAATTCCACCAATTTCGCCCAAAAAAAATTCCAAAAATTTTTCCCAAAAAATAGCCCCAAATTGGCCTTGGTTGGATCTCGCGATTTGTTGAGTTTTTGGTGGTTTTTGTCCAATAGAAACTTGTCTTTGGTGTTGATCTGCAATTCCCCAAACTTCCCACAGCTTCTAGTGCCAAATTTTCCTCGAATTCGAAGGTTTTCGACCCGGATTTCTGCCCAAATAGAAGAACAGCCCGCAGATCTGATTGCGACCGGAAGTTCCGCCCGGGACCGGAAGTTCCGCCCCTCAGGACCGGAAGTTCCGGCCAGCCGAAATTTTGACAGCATCCTTCGTTTTTCGTTTTAGCACTAACCCCTTGTGTTTGGACTTTGGTTTGTGTGCCATTTCAGCTACCACAAAGCTTCCGCAACATCGACAACGACGGCGGCACCCCGAGGATCCAAGCGGTTCATTTGACACCTTCCACCATAGCAAGTTCAAGATCGTCGGCCACCGTCCTCAAGTGGTATAACTTGCCCCCTAACTTGTAGCCTTAGCTTCCTTTGCGTACCTTTCCTATTGAGAGTGGCTTTCTAGTGTTGCGAAGCATTGCGCAAGCGTCCTGACCGTGAGGGTGTGCGTGTGTTGAGCAAAGCTACGAAGCAAGCTCGTTGTGAAAAGATAAGCAAAAGAAGTGTGACATACTTACATAGATAGTAGTATCCTTGCATAGTGAGAAAAAGAAAGAAAAATACAAAAAGAAAAAGAGTGTGAGTGACACCGATACACAAAAGAGTCCAAAGCTTATAAGCAAAAGAGAGAAAAGAGAAGAGAGGCATCTTGCGCAAATCTTGTTGCTTCTCAATTTTGCAACCAAGCCACGGTCTCTCTTGCGTTAGCGTGACACCGAGCTAGTAGTCTTTGTTAGGACCAATTTTGTTCGTGCTCATTTTCCCGTCGCGCTAACCCCATTTTGTCCCACGTGTGTGTTCCACCTTGTGTATGCCTTTTGTGATCACCGCCTTTGACTTGTGACTTTTGGATCTTACCCACTTTTGACAATAGACCTTTCGTTTGGTTCTTCCATTTGGCTTTCCACATCCATACCTAACACCATATAGAGTTTTGTTTTGTGTGTGTGCATACATATCGTTTACCCTCCGACTTGAAACACCTTTTCGATTTTGGTTTGCAAGTTTTGACACTTTTGGTAGTTTTCCTAACCCCCACAACATAGTTCTTGTTTTAGTTTGTAACCATGTCTAGTGGAGAAGGGAACCAACTACCCATGACGCGGCACCAACATTGGATCGCTACTCAAGCCGTCAACAAGAGCATACATGACCTCACGGCAAGGATAGATGAGACCGTCTTACGCTATGAAGAACGAGCTCAAGTACAAAGAAGGGACCTCAATGTCCAAGTGCAAGACCTACATGACAAGCTTGATGCTCAAGGCCATGAGATGAAGGCCACGCTCGCTACTCAAGGTCAACAAAACATGGAAAGCATGAGAAGACAAGAAGAAAGATTGGCACGCCTTGAGCAAGCTATTGCCAACATCGCCAACAATCGAAGCCAACACTCAAGGTCTTCGCACTCTCATAGCTCAAGGTCACGAGCTCCTACACCATCGCATCATGATTCCAATCAAGACCCACGCCACCATAATGTGGATGCTCAAGTGCTTCACCAACAAGCTCAAGAAGCGGAGCAAGCACGACTCCGACTTGTCCAAGAACGTCTACGCCTTGAAGAAGAACGCCTTCAACAAGAGAATCTCCATGCTCAATTCCAAGAGGAACAACAACGTCTTCGTCATGATCAAGATCTCCTTCATGCACGTGAGCAAGAACGTCGTCGCCAAGAGCAAGAGGCACGTCATCATCAAGGGCAACCTCGCCCATCTCAAGTGGCCAATGCTCAAAGGCACCCACATCATGCCGAACAAGAAGTGAACCAAGAACGCCGAATCATCAATGTTGATCAACCTCAACGTGATAGGGCACCACGCCGTCAAGGTCAAGACAACCGTCGACGTCATGATGATCACCCTCATGGTAGAAGACCACCTCATCAAGCACGAGATGTTGAGATAGATGAAGACTCAAGTCATCTCCAAGCATCAAGTGAAGAAAGTGTGAGGCCTCAACAACGCCACAACAATGATGATCAAGATGAAGGTCATGGAAGACCACCTCCTCCTCAACAACATAGAAACAACAATGAAGATGCTCAAGGTCCACAACCTCAACCTCAACAACGTAAAGATCATGGTGAAGCAAGACCACCTCCTCGACGCAATGACCACAATGAGGAAGAAATATTTGGGAAGCTCAAATTCACCATGCCCAAGTTCCAAGGAGAGGAAGATCCCGACGCATACTTGTCTTGGGTCCTCAAGGTTGACAAGATCTTCCGCATCCACAACTTCTCCGAAGCAAAGAAAGTTGCCATGGCATCACTTGAGTTTGAAGGATATGCAAATGTTTGGTGGGAAGAGGTAAACAAGAAGCGTGAGAAGGAAGACTTAGCACCCATTGACACATGGGAAGAGATGCAAGAAGTCATGCACACCCGCTTTGTACCAACTCACCACAAACGTGACCTCTTCAACAAGCTCACTCAACTCAAGCAAAGCTACAAGTCCGTTGAGGAATATTACAAGTAGATGCACATGACCATGATGAGTGCAAGTGTGGATGAGCGAGAAGAGCAAACTATGGCAAGATTCTTGAATGGCTTGAACATCCCCGTCAAGAGGATAGTGGAATTCTTGCCTTACAAAAACATGGTTGAGTTACTCCACCAAGCAACAAGGGCCGAGTGCCAAGTGCGAGAAGACTTAGCAAGTGCAAAGACAAAGACCTTCTTCGCCGCAAAAAATGCAATGAATGCCTCCTCAAGCATCAAGAACACAAGTGCACTTGCCTCCAAGGATCCTCCAAAGCAAGCAAGAAGTGCCATCAAGACAACAAGCTTCAAGCCGGAGCAATCAACCATGTCCACCAAAGCTTCCACCGGATCTAGTAACATCACTTGCTTCAAGTGTGGTGCTCAAGGACATAAATCCTTTGAATGCAAGAACACAAGAGTTATGATCACTCGAGATGATGGAGATGTGGAGTACTTGAGTGAAGGTGAATATGAAGCCTTGGTACAAGCCGCAACCACTCATGAAGATGATGACTTGGAAGACCAAGAGCAAGTTCTATGTGTGCATGATGCAAGCCCGTCACTTGTGGTGACCAAAGTGTTGACAACCAATGCACTTCCCAATGAAGACCAAAGGTGCAATATCTTCCAAACAAGAGCCGGAATCAATGGCAAGTCAATAAAGGTTATCATCGATGGAGGGAGTTGCCACAATCTTGCAAGCACCGAACTATGCTCCAAGCTCAACCTCCCGCTCCGGAAACACCCCCATCCCTACCATGTGCAATGGCTAAGTGACAATGGAAATGTGAAGATCCAACACACCGTCACGATATCCTTCAAGATTGACGCCTATGAAGACACCGTTGATTGTGACGTCGTGCCTATGACGGTGTGCCACATGTTACTTGGTCGCCCTTGGCAATATGACAAGAAAGCAAACCATGATGGCTACACAAATGCCTATAGCTTCAAGGTCAACGACAAGACCTACATCCTACGCCCCATGACTCCTAGCCAAGTAATTGCGGACAATGCAAAGGCTCTAGCGAGGGCTAAGGAAGCCACTATCACTAGTGAGTTGAGAGGTGAGAGAGTGATCCACCAAAAAGAGAGTGAGCGCCACAAACCATATGTGAGCGAGATGAAGAGTGTCCTCCTAGCTACCAAGAGTGAGATGAGAGACGTGCACCACAACCCATCCACCAAATTGCACTATGTGCTCGTTTGCAAGGGACCACCCTCGAAGACTAACGACTTAACCAACATTCCTTCGTCTTTGTTGTCTCTTTTGAAGGAGTTCCAAGACGTCTTCCCCGACGAGCTACCTCATGGACTACCACCGCTTCGGGGCATCGAGCACCGCATCGACCTCATACCCGGCGCTCCCCTTCCAAACCGCGACGTATACCGCACCAACCCCGAAGACACCAAGGAGATTCAACGCCAAATACAAGACCTCCTCGCTAAAGGGTACGTTCGAGAAAGCCTTAGCCCTTGCGCCGTTCCCGTTTTTCTTGTGCCTAAACCGGATGAGACGCAACGGATGTGTATGGATTGTCGCCCCATCAATGCCATTACCGTCCGTTATCGCCATCTCATACCGCGTTTAGACGACATGCTTGATGAATTGAGTGGTGCCACCATTTTCTCTAAGATTGATTTGCGTAGTGGCTACCACCAAATTCGCATGGCAATTGGTGATGAATGGAAGACGGCATTCAAGACCAAGCTTGGTCTATTTGAATGGCTCTTCATGCCATTTGGTCTTTCAAATTCTCCTTCGACTTTTATGCGTCTTATGAATCACATTTTGAGACCGCTCATTGGCAAGAGCGTGGTTGTTTACTTTGATGACATTCTCATCTATAGCAAAACTCTCGAGGACCATGTTCAACATGTGAGAGAAGTCTTATGCATATTGCGCCACGAGAAGCTCTATGCCAACCTCCCAAAATGCACTTTCGCTCAAAGCAAGTTGGTTTTTCTTGGTTTTGTGGTTTCCGCCAATGGGATTGAAGTTGATTCTTCCAAGGTTGAGGCCATCCACAATTGGCCCACTCCCACAAATGTTGGACAAGTTCGAAGCTTCCATGGACTCGCCGGATTCTACCGCCGCTTTGTGAAAGATTTTAGCACCATCGCTTGCCCTTTAAATGAGCTTACTAAAAAGAATGTTCCGTTTGTTTGGGGCAAAGCACAACAAAACGCTTTTGATGAATTGAAAAAGAGACTCACCGAGGCACCACTACTCGTTCTTCCCGATTTTGCTCAAACTTTTCAGATAGAATGTGATGCGAGTGGACTTGGAATTGGTGGTGTCATCATGCAAAATGGAAAACCCGTGGCATACTATAGCGAGAAGTTGGATGGCGCACGCCTCAACTATCTTATTTATGACAAGGAACTTTACGCTTTGGTTCGTGTTCTTCAAGTTGGCAACATTACCTTTGGCCAAAAGAGTTTGTTATCCATTCGGACCATGAATATTTGAAGTATTTGAAAAGTCCACACAATTTGAACAAAAGACATGCAAAATGGGTTGAGTTCATTGAGTCCTTTCCATATGTAATCAAATACAAGAAGGGCAAGGACAATGTCGTTGCGGATGCCCTTTCCCGCAAGCTCACCCTTTTACTCACTCGCTTGGATTTCCATGTGTTGGGTCTTGATGAAATCAAAGACCAATATGCCTCCGATACTTTCTTTGGCCCAATTTTTGCAAAGTGTTCCATTGAAAAAGGCATCAATGATTTCTATTTGCACCAAGGATTCTTGTTCAAAGGCAACAAACTTTGTGTTCCAATGTCTTCGCTTCGCCTTTTGCTATTACAAGAATCGCATGGTGGTGGTCTCATGGGTCACTTTGGGCGTGACAAGACGCTCTCTATGCTATCTACCCATTACTATTGGCCAAGAATGAAGCGCGATGTGGAGCGCCTATGCAACCGTTGCACGACATGTTTACAAGCTAAGTCCACATCCAACTCTTATGGTCTTTACACACCGTTACCTATTCCTTATGCTCCTTGGTCCGATATAAGCATGGACTTTGTGCTAGGATTACCTCGAACCAAATATGGTCATGATTCAATCTTTGTGCTAGTTGATAGATTCTCAAAAATGGCTCATTTTATACCATGTTCCCGAACAGATGATGCTTCACACATTGCCTCCTTGTTTTTTAGGGAAATTGTGAGACTCCACGGTGTACCAAGAAGCATTGTCTCCGACCGAGATGTCAAGTTCATGAGTTATCTTTGGAAGACACTAATGGCCAAGTTCAACGTCAAGCTTTTGTTCTC